>NW_017309702.1:3862-13373 GCF_000935625.1 Nanorana parkeri | reverse complement strand
GGGGGGATCTTAATCTCCTCCTGAACCCTCAACTGGATTCCTCCAGAGCGGCCTCACACTTATCCAGAGCGGCATTGCGTCGCCTTAAGAAATGCCTACATCTCCACCAGCTATCTGACGTTTGGCGAGTTCATCACCCGACGGATAGGGATTAGTCCTTCTTCTCTGCGGTGCAACAAACTTACACCCGCATTGATTATTTCCTCGTGCATCACTCAGGGTTGCCGTTGGTTACGCGCTCTACCATAGGTAACATCTCCTTGTCCGACCACGCTGCGGTCTCGATAGTGATGGATCTGGGTGCACCGGAGACGCGACCATGGCGCTGGCGTTTGAACGAGACAATAGTGCAAGACCAGGCCTTGTCGGTGGAAATTGAGGATGATCTGAGATTGTACTTTACCTTGAATGCTTCCTCTGAATGCTCCCCATATTCGATATGGGAGGCCCATAAGGCATATATCAGAGGCACTCTGATCAAGATAGGCTCCCAGGTCAAGCGCCAGCGTCTCCAACAGATCTCCTCTCTGCTCACACAGATCCACCTGCTTGAGACTCGACATAAACAGACCTTAGCTCCATCCCTGCTTGCTCAACTGACATCGCTTAGAGAGTCCTTACACTCTCTCTGCCTACAAAAAGCCAAAGCGATGTTGGCCAAATGTAGGAGACACTTCTACGAATACAGCAACCAGTGTAGCAGGTCAATGGCCCATGCTCTCCGTCACCAGCGCTCCAAAACTTTCATCCCTGCTATCAAATCGAGCACGGGGTCCCTGTTGCACCTCTCTGAGCAGATTGCAGCACAGTTCCGCGATTACTATTCTTCCCTTTACAATCTCCCACAGCCTAAAACAGCAGCAGTACTTTCGCAGCGCCTCTCCCGAATTCGGAATTACTTAGACTCCTCTGACATGCCCTCTATCCCTAGTGGTGAAGTGTCCCATGCTCTGGAACTCCCGTTCACAGTGGTGGAATTAGAAACAGCTATGAAACAGACAAATACGGGGAAGGCCCCGGGCCCAGACGGATTTAGGTATGCCCCCCTACTTAACTCCCACCTTGTCAGAGCTCTTAATTCAGTCAAAAACGGGGATGGACTGCCCGCAGACTCGCTTGCCGCCCATGTCGCGGTTATCCTGAAACAGGGCAAGGACCCAATGTCCTGCTCGAGCTACTGCCCTATTTCGCTATTAAATGTCGACACCAAGTTATTCTCCAAAATTCTAGCGTCGCGACTGCTTCCATACATAGGGGATCTGATTGACCCTGACCAAGCGGGATTTGTCCCTTCTCGTGAGGCCAGGGATAACACTACTAGGGTCCTGAATCTCATCCACTCCGCCATGTCGAGGGCGACCCCGGCCTTTCTGCTGTCCACAGACGCGGAGAAAGCCTTCGACAGGGTGGACTGGTCCTTTATGAGGGCTACACTGGAGCATCTAGGATTGGGCCCACATATGATGTCATGGATCATGTCCCTATATACTAGACCGTCGGCTAAAGTGCAAATGAATGGATGTCTGTCGGAGACATTTACTATATCTAATGGCACGCGACAGGGCTGTTCATTATCCCCTCTGATTTTTATCATCACCCTAGAGCCCTTGCTACGGAGGATTCGGTCTAATCCAAACGTCCGCGGAATGGAAATTGGGGCTTATCCACATAAGGTAGCTGCGTACGCAGATGATTT
Organism: Nanorana parkeri; assembly: GCF_000935625.1. Taxonomy (NCBI): domain Eukaryota; kingdom Metazoa; phylum Chordata; class Amphibia; order Anura; family Dicroglossidae; genus Nanorana; species Nanorana parkeri. The sequence goes on along the minus strand of NW_017309702.1, from coordinate 11,677 downwards.
ACTGTTCTTTTTGACCGCACCAGATGTTTCCTTACCTAACCTACTAGCAGAACTCTCCGCGTATGGGGAGCTGTCCAACTACCATGTCAATGGCCAAAAATCAGAAGCCCTGAACCCTACCCTGCCTCCCGCCCAACTGCTCCGCCTGCAGAGTAATTTCCCATTTACATGGTCCGTGTCCTTGATTAAATACCTGGGAGTACAACTCCCGCGTGACCTGTCTACGACGTATTCTGTAAATTTTTTAACCCTTCTGCAGCGTTTAAAAATGGACTTGAAAGCGTGGTCTCACCTGGCGTTCTCGTGGACCAGACGTTGTAATGTCGTTAAACAAAACGTGTTACCGAGATTGCTCTACCCTGTTCAGGCGTTGCCCATCTTAGTCCCCAGGGGATTCTGGAGGGTGGTGCATTCCTTGATCACAAAATACATTTGGGAGTCTAAACCGGCTAGAATGCGGCACTCCATTCTTCGTCTACCTAAGCGTTTTGGGGGATTGGCTGTCCCAGATGTCCATTATTACTATCTCGCCGCACATCTTACACGCATTCTAGACTGGTGTAGACACACCGCTCAGAAACTGTGGATTGCCCTCGAACAAGACTTCTCCTCGGTCCCCCTTCAAACACTGCCCTGGTGCCCTAATGTCCCTCTCTCGATCCGGGCGCACCCGTCAGTGGGCCAAACGTGGAAAATAGCACGCACTGTGTTTGACTCCAGATTGGTCTCCCCTTCGCCCTCCCCACTTCTTCCGATTGTGGGATCACCGGATTTTTCCCCCGGCCACAAGATCCGGGGTTTACAAGTTTGCTGGCTCAAGGCCACTTCAGAGCTCTACACTTTCTCCAGGGCCAAGAGTGGCCCGCGCTGTCAACAATGTCCACAGATCCTACATTATCCCCACAGGGATTCTGGCACCACCGCCAACTGACGCATTTCTTGTCGTCTTTACCGCCGCCATTGGCTCTGACCCGGTCCCTCACGAGCTTTGAGCAGGAATGTACCGTCTCCGGCACGTTATCCAGACCTCTGTCGCTATGCTACCAGTTACTGCTAGCACCAGATTATGAGTCACCCCTGCCATATCTGGAGAGATGGGAGCGGGAATTGGGAGTCTCTTTTTCGCCATACGAGAGAACTAGAATGATACTATTGTCCTTGAAGTCGTTCATCAGCAGTAGATACCAGGAATCGGGATATAAAATCCTTACCCGATGGTACCATACCCCCAAAATTTACATTCGATTTTCCCCGGAGCGGATGGTAGATGCTGGCGGTGTGGCTCCTCCCCGTCGGGCATGCTACATGTTTTTTGGTCCTGTCCATCCCTGCTACCATTATGGACTCAGGTCCACAAACTCACCCAAAAATTTACAGATACCCCCATCCCCTTCTCGCCCTCCTTCTTTCTCCTACATCACAACACACACTCACTGAAAGGATATAGGAAATCGGTCTTGATTCACTTGATTAATGCTGCACGAGCCTGCATTCCAGCATTGTGGAAGCAGGCTACCCCACCTACGATACGACTCTGGCTTAGCAAAATTCGAGACATTAGGCACATGGAAGATCTTACTAATTCTATCAAGGGTACTGGGGCCCAGTTCGGTACTACTGGTTCTGGTGGGATGAATTTACCTCTACACAAGAATATCTAGATCTCTTGATTTGAAACGTCCCGGTGGTTAGGTTCCCCGATCGGGGATCTCCTACTCTTCCTCCAGACCCCACTCCTCCCCTTTTTCTACCTACTCCCCCCTCAGCTCTCCCCTCTGCTGAGTCCATACACAACCCTTTCCAAGCTATGTAAATACTTACCTCCCTGAATGGCATGACACCTGTGAAACCATTATGGCCCACCTTCTCCACAATCCATTACGGATAGCGGGGAGGTGCTTTAAGCATTGAAGCAATCGTATAAGATGAGTTTGACTAGCTCCTCCCACATTTCAGATGACGTATTAAATTAATAGGAGTCCACTGGAGACTTGATTAGGGTCTCCGGTGGCCTGAGATCATACTGGCCCGCAAGGTGGAATGATGTCATTGAGTGATCCACGTCTCAGTCTGCCCTAGGGTTGTTTCAGGTTCTGTTTTTTTTATGTCTTTGTGTTCTTATTTTCATATGCTTCGTATATTTTATGGTCGATAAGTATATATGGTACCTGCGCGGTGGCTGCGTCCACCGCCCATGTGATGGAAGTTTTGTCCCATATTGGCTACCTTTATTTGTATTTGTGTCTTTTGAAACCTTCTCAAATAAAAGAATTTATATTAAAAAAAAAAGATTCCACACAATGTGCGAGCTACAGGCCGATGTCGCTAATAAATGTGGATATGAAGATATACGCTAAGATCCTGGCCTTATGTATACAACCATATCCACAGGAAATAATACACCCAGAGCAGGCAGGATTTGTCCCGGGGCGAGAAGCTAGGGATAATACTATTAGAACAATTTCTCTGATCCAACAAGCCCAGTCAAAAGAAACCCCTCTGTGCCTATTATCCTTAGATGCAGAGAAGGCCTTTGACAGGGTTGATTGGAAACTTATTAAAATATCCTTGGAACAAATAGGAATACCGAAATCCCTAGTCTCAAAGATTATGGCATTATATAATAGCCCATCTGCGAGGATTCGGGTGAATGGAATATTATCGGATAAGCTGGAAATTACAAATGGGACAAGACAGGGATGTCCCCTGTCCCCCATGTTATATATTATAGCGATGGAACACCTGGCAATAGCCCTCCGCCATAACGAGAACATCTGGGGGATGAAGGTAAAAGAGAGTGTTCATAAATTGAGTATCTTTGCAGATGACTTACTCCTATATGTAACCGACCCAAGGCTAGCTTTCCCTGTGATTTTAGAAGAGATCCAGAAGTTCGGGAAAGTCAGCAATTATCGAATTAACGCAAGTAAATCACAATGTTTAGATATTACACTCCCGAAGGGAGAAAAGGAAATACTGAGCACTAGCTTTTCCTTTATATGGGCACCAGAAGCTCTGAAGTACCTAGGGCTACATATACCAGCGGACTTAAGGAAGCTATATTCACTAAATTACGCCCCCTTGTTGGAGTCCACACAAGCACATCTGGACGGGTGGAAAAGGAAACAACACTCCTGGCTTGGCAGGATGTCCATATTTAAGATGGACGTCCTCCCGAGATTCCTCTATATCTTTCAGACCGTACCAGTAAAGATCCCCCAAGTATCTTTTCGTAGATTACAATCTCTGCTGGTAAGATACATCTAGAATAAAACAGGAGTAAGGCTGAGATACGATATACTGACCAAAAGTAAACTGGATGGTGGTGGAGGTCTGCCACATATGGAAATATACTATCAAGGGCTAAGTAGATTACTGGTTCACCGAAGGTAACAGGAAACTGTGGGTAATTAATGTCTTTAACCAATTTAGTTGCGCTGGAAAAAATATATATATATGTGAAATCACCAGCTGCAACAATGTGTATAACCGTGATCAATGTGAGCAATTATGTTGCGGTTGGTAGTGAGCAATATTCTTACTGTGTCATCTTGCTTTTTATATTTAAGTGAAAAATAAATGAAAAATAAATTAATGGATAAAATGAATAAAGATTCTTAAAATAGTGTACAATATGTATAATAAATAAATTATTTTAAATGATAAGCTGTGTTTTGTTCAGTATTTAGTTAGTAAAAAATGTGATAATTAAAACAGTATTCTGTGATTAAACACTCAATCCCACGTCTATATGGATTACATGTACATTCAGATTCAAAAGGTTGATCTCATCATTCGATTGGTTGATTACAATTACATAGCTATTCGATTCAAAATAGCTCACATAAAACATTTATCATCGCCCCAAAACAAAAAAACAAAAAAAGCAGAAAGGAAAGCAGTGTCTCCATATAAGGCGTGGATTAGGGTTACGCCAACGATTCTTTCAATCACCGAGGCATTAAACTTTTTCACTCAGAGGAGAAAACATGAATGAAAACCAAAAGAAAGGAAACCAAAAATAACAAAAAAAGTGTCTATTACTTTGTCTTCAATCCATAAGTCCCCAAAAAATCTTTATATTTCTCTCTCTCCTCCAAACGGTCAGCACACGGTCTGATGCCGGTGTCGAACGCCCTCCAGGAGCAGCCTAGCCGAGCGAGGAAGACGGGAAAAAGGACACAAGAGAGAAAGCAGATCTAAGTGTAGTCACAAAAGTCCTTTATTCCAAATATAAATGATTACACTTACGAAATGGGTTGAGTAAAATTCACATGTGGGTGTAAACGCCGCCCAGCCTTTGAAGGTTTATCCGATATGTCAGGAAGGAAGCAGCGGGTCCCCTTGACGCGTTTCGTCAAGCTTTGACTTTTTCAAAAGGGTATTGCTTCCCATCTGACACCGGAACTTATATCATCTACTCAATTGGGATTTAATTCAATCCATCAATTAACTTAATCCAATTGTTTTACCTGGGCATATATTCCTCTGTCTGTTACCCAGTAATTCACATTGTGATTCCTATTAGGGTTGGTGCCGTGTCTTAATGGTTAAAAACATATTTACTCATAATTAAAAGTTAAAAACATATATTCATAATTAAAAGTTGGAGATGTATCTACACATATATATCAGTATATACATAATCTATTAAATTATATGTATATATATGGCCAAAAAAACAGCATACATCCTGCAGTGCACGAATTCCTACATATACTATATACTAACAATGTCCTAAAATACATTATAAAATACACTATAAAGCAATCGGTAACATCTCAATATAATGGCAATCTTAATTTTAATATAAAGGAGTGTATGTGTTATAGTATAAACACATGGGATTCTTCCCATAGCGTGTGCATACCTGTGTATGTCACTTTATTCTGGCAATTAAAAATGGAATAAACTTATAAATTGTATATATTCCAACACTTAAGTGTGTGTAAAATGTATTGTACAAGCGAGGTAAAATTGATCAACATGTCCCTTTTTACTAGGTGATATTTACCCCATTCATATGTATCCTTCCCTTTGATCGAATATAGGGTATATATCATCATATATTCCCCTCCATTTTTTCACCAATGACACATCAAAACTAGTTCCCTTAACATGGAACCTATCATTAACCCCTTGGGAAATCTGAAGAAGTCTATCGAATAGCGCTAGTAGTTGATATACATTATTTGATATGATTGAAATTTCGTAGTACGTGTCCCATTTCTTTACAAGGGTGAGTCTTTTTAGTGACACTTGATTTGTCCCCTGTGGGTATTACAAAATTATTGATGTTTTGTCTCTGCGCTCTTTAGGGATCATGATGTATTTTTGCATGAGGTTGGATTCTCTTCCTCTTCTGCGGTGAGGGAGATATCAGAAAAGGGGATAAACCATATATTGTTTGTATTTTTATATTTACTTTAGGAGGTGGTATTTTTCTATTTGATAGAGGAGTATTTATATAAATTACATAATTCTAAAAGATGAAACTGGAAACTGTGGGTGTCGGTGGAACAGGCAGAGGTGGAAATACCCCTAACGTCTGTCCTGTGGGTACCCCCAACCAGGCGAGATAAAAGGTGGACTAGCTCTTTGGTAGTTTCTTCAACATTAAAAATATGGGATGCAGTAGTGAGGAAGTGCGGAGTGTCAACATACATTGGCCCATTAACACCAATATTAGGGAACCCCGATTTTCCGTTCGGCCTGAAGCACAGAAGATTCTTAATTTGGGATACCACTAGACACTCTCCAATTATACAAGCTACAACAGGGAAAGGGCTATGCCCACTTTTAGAACTTCTTCCTACGAACCAGTCAAACAAAGGAAAATGGTTGGAGTATCTCCAATTGAAACATTTTTATTATGGCCTCTCTATAGAAAATAGAGTGATTAGAGACCTAACCCCCTTTGAGGAGATTTGTTTAAAAAAGGTGGGCGATAAACACATGGGGGGTGATTTACTAACCTAAACACACGCACGCACTAGGTGCGTGTGATTTTTACACAGCAAAACGTATTTATCAACCAAAAAGTCTCTAAAAGCATATTTCCACTAATGCCATATATGGGAAAATCATGCACATGATGCATATATAATGCTGCTTCACAGTTTAGACAAAAATGGTTAGCTCATGCATTTACATTCCTGCATTCATCAACGCAAGCAACACAACATAGAGCTAATTTACACAACATCACCTTGCAAATTCATGCAGGGCTTTGCACAACACAACTGCTGGGTGTGTACACACTACAAAGGTGTTTAGATTCCACCCATAGATCATGCTGGGAGGGAACACACTACAGAGGTGTATACATGTTCGTGGTGTGTTTATAAGGTTAGTAAATCAACCCCATGGTGTCTAAGCTATATAATTTAATATTAAACCAGACGTATCCAACATTGCCCTATTATATTAAAGCGTGGGAACGAGAGCTGGAACACGTATTAACAGAGAACGAGTGGAAGAAGATTTTTTACCTAACCTTTAAATCAAGTATCTCAGTATCTTCATGGTCTGGAAACACCTGAGGTGGCTCTGCTGTCTCTACACCATGGCTCGCTAACCGCAGTGAAAAAAGGTCTCCTATGTCCGATCCTTGTAGCTGCAAGGGCAGTAATACCAAGACATTGGAAGTCAACCAGCCCCCCTCAGATATCAGAATGGGTGGAAGAATTAAATAATGTGATGCGATCTGAAGAACTCACATCTCGCCTATATAATAGATATACGACTTTTAGGGAGAGGGGGAGCCCCTGGAGGGACTATATGAGTTCATCAGAGATTCTCAGATATTTATAAGGACCAGGAGGAAGAGGGGGAGAGAAGAGGAATTAGAGGAGGAGTGTGAGCTGGCCAACGCCTCTTGCCAGAGTTTCTGGCGTACCACATCATAACAGCCGAACACGATTTGCTCCGATACTGGTTCCCCGTGTTGCTCCCGCAGTTCTTGCAGCCTCCTTCCGAACTTCTCTTCCATGTTGGCTGGTCCCCGTACTGCTCCTCTGCTGCTCTCTGGTTCTTGTATCCCGGTGGTGGTTTGGATGTCCAGGACTGCAGGAAAAAATCCCACCGCTTGCCACCAATGTGACGGACCCCGGGTACCCCGACTGGGTACCTCCACCAAAGAGCGCTCCTGCCTGCCAAACCCCACTCTCAGCCAGCAGCTTGGCAGTAACCAGCCCCTAACCCCCAATCACGAGGCAAAACTCATGTTGAAGGTTCAACATAGAGGTTCAACATTATTAAACACAGGACATTCACTTTAGAGAGACTGGGAGGGATACAACTCCTCCCCTCCCCCTCATGACAAACACAGATAACAGATTACACAGTGAATCATACATTTACATACACAGTCACACAGTACAATAGGGTGAGCATCAGATAACAGGTGAGGGGGGGGGGGCTATGCAACTTATATACAACTGGCTTAACTTAATTAAGTCTCCATTTTGACTAGACAAACCATGTGGCCAAATCCTTGTCCTCCACCATTTTAAGACATATTTCCCAGAGGGCAACAGTCACTGTCTGCATATAAAATGTACATTTAGCCTCAAAATCTCCTGCTCTCTTGCTGGGCCATAATCGGTGGGTAGGAGGCCAGTCTGCAGCCCCCTCCAACTAGCACAGTGACGGTGCAGTCCGTCACAAGGAGAAGGGGGAAGAAGTGAGAACATGAAAGGGAAGGAAAAGGGGAAATACTATAATCTAGACGTCGATCTGCCAAGTAAACTCTCTGTCGACTTAATTCCCTTTTTATCAAATTTATCAAATGTATTGAATATATCCATAAAGTCT
>NW_017309702.1:0-3494 GCF_000935625.1 Nanorana parkeri | reverse complement strand
ATATTGGGGTTAAGAACAATGACTGAAGGTATTTGTTTTGTTTATAGGGCGTACAATCCCATGATGGTAAGACCTCTTACATATGTAAATTGATTCCTTTAAATACAAGCTCAGCAGATTACATCTATATCTCCTTGACCCTACAGTGGGAGCAAAGTCTTATTCACGTTGAAATTTCATAGATGCTCACTTGGTAACACAAAATAAAATCCCCACACTTTCACCTGTTTCTGTCAGTTTAATTGACGGTACCACTTTATTCTCAGGTCCTATTGCCATAGAAACACAACCCTTACGAATAACCATCTCTCACAATCATACGTAATACTTATCATTCGATGTGATTTCATCACCCCTCTTTCCCATTATATTGGGGTTACCAGCCCACTATGAGATGGTCGGAGAATGCTATTCAGCTGGATTCCTCATACTGTAGGGAAACTTGTTATCCCATCACCCCTCTACTACAAGTCAGTGTTGGTTTGGTTTCTCCTGAGTATCAGGAGTTTGACGTATTTAGCAAAAAGATGGCACACTCTTTACCACCCCATAGATCCTATGATTGTCTGATTGAATTACTCCCAGGTAGTTCCATACCTGTTGGGAGAGTTTACCCATTATCTGAACATGAGTTGAAGCATTTAAAGGAATATCTGGAACAGAACCTAAAAAAGGGGTTTATTAAACCTTCAACTTCTCCAGCAGTCGTTGGTATGTTCTTTGTACAAAACAAAGACAACAGCTTACGACCTATCATTAGGTCGTAAGCTGTATCCCTTACCTTTAATTCCCGAACTTATTGAACGACTACAGAATTCCAAAATCTATACCAAGCTCACCCTGAAAGGGGCGTATAATTTAATTAGAATAAGGGCCAGAGATGAATGGAAGACAGCATTCCGCGCACGGTATGGCTTGTTTGAATACACCGTCTTGCCTTTTGGGTTATGTAATGCCCCAGCTACCTTCCAGAGTTTTATCAACAACATCTTTAGAGATCTTCTGGATGTATGTGTCGTCATATACCTTGATGACAATGTGTCGTCATATACCTTGATTACTATAACAATCTAAGCGAGCATCGAAAACACGTTAGATGGGTTTTGTCACGTCTCAGAGTCAGGGGCGGATCCAGAGTCTCGTCTCGGGAGGGGCACTGCCAGAAAATAAGACCCCCCAAATCTGCACAGAGTGCAGAGGTCAGTCATAAGTAACGCACAGAGTGCAGAGGTCAGTAGTAAGAAACATACAGAGTACCGAGGTCAGGAGAAGGTAACCCACAGAGTGCACCGGTCAGGAGGAAATGCACAGAGTGCATCGGTCAGAAGGATCTGACGCACATGCAGATGGAAGTAACGCATGGAGTGCATCGGTCAGAAGGAAGTAAAGTACGGAGTCCATCTCTCAGAAGGAAGTAAAGTACAGATTGCATCAGTTAGAAGGAGGTAACGCACAGAGTGCAGAGGTCAGACGGAAGTAATGCACAGAGTGCAGAGGTCAGAAGGAAGTAAAGTACAGAGTGCAGAGGTCAGAAAGAGGTAAGCCACAGAGTGCAGAGGTCAGAAGTAAGTAACGCACAGAGTGCAGAAGTCTGTGGTAAGAAACGCACACCATATGTGTTCGCTCACTTCCCGATCTACTGAGCCGACCTGTGACAGTTTCATTGCACTCACCTCATAGTTCTCCTTTAAGATCCAGTAGTTAAAAGTGATAAGAGGCTACCTTCTAGGCAAGCACACTACCTTTCTTCTAGTATACAGTATACAGTACTGTAGGGGGCGGGCAGTGTCCCCAGTCTCCGGATCCGCCACTACTTCACAAAAAAGCTGTAGAGGCGAGCAGGGGCGTACCTAGAAATCACAGGGCCCCATAGCAAAATTTTGTATGGTGCCCTGTGATTTCTAGTTACGCCCCTTGCAGAGCACACCTGAGATCCCACACAGCCCACCTGATAGTGACCCTGCAGAGCCCACCATAGACTCTCTGCAGGGTCTCAGGTGGGCTAGTCACACCCCTGCACACCTCTTACCTGGCAACCTTCTCCACCGCTGGGCCCTGCCTCCTCCTCGGCCGCCAGCGGGCACTGCATCCTCCTCCTCCACCACCGCCGGGCCTGGCCTCTTCCTCCATCGCCACCAAGCCCCGCCTTCTCCTCCGCTGCCGGGTCCGGGTCTACTCCACCGCAGCTGCCAGCTGGAAGGTGCATTTTTGCACACACACCCCCCCCGGGCACGCCCTAAGACGGCTGCCTATGTACGGCACTTGTAGTCATTTAACCTCGGAACCGGCACAGACGGGAGTAGAGATCCACAGATACCATTTTTTCTAGACCGAGTACAGGTACGGATACATTTCCTCAAGTACTCACAGATACAATTACCAATAACTTTGTTAAAGTGTCATGGGACAGTTTTTCTAAAACAATGCAGACTAATAATTTTAGGACAATGGTGGAGTGCCACCATGATGGTAAGACCTCTTACATATGTAAATTGATTCCTTTAAATACAAGCTCAGCAGATTACATATATATCTCCTTGACCCTACAGTGGGAGCAAAGTCAAGTAGTGGCAAAACTACTAGGGCCCAGTCACATCTGTAACCGCTGAGACCCTAGTAGTTTTTGTGGGACGCAGAGTACCTAGGTGGGACGCAGAGTACAGAAGTGGGACGCAGAGCATAGAGGGAGAGGACGCAGAGTATAGAGGGAGGATGGAGAGTAGAGGGAGGCGCAGATTATAGAGGGAGGCGCAGATTATAGAGGGAGGTGCAGATTATTGCATATAGATTGTTTGATGTTCTTCCCTCTTCCTCTCCTGGTGGGGGGAGTGGTGATGTTGTCTGTTCTGAACTTCTAAAGCCTCCAGTACAGCATGGTGCCTCCAGCCATCTTCCTGTTCCCAGGACCCGCCCTCCTTCTGTAAACCGGCCATTCGTGGTGGTGCAGGCTTCCTTCCAGCCCATAGCAGCTGGAGTGGGAGGAGCTCGACTAACGAATCGGGCATCATTCATAGATGCCTATGATGCCTGCACAGCAGCCGGGAAATACAACTGTCACAGAGTTTACTGGGGTTCAGTGTAAAAAAACGGCATAGTACTTGTAGTGTGCCATTTTTTTACACTGAACCACAGTAAACTCTTTGACAGCTGTATGTCCTGGCCGCTGTGCGGGCATAGAGTTAGAGCTTTAGATAGGGTAATATAAAGATGGAGATGAGACATGTAGAAAACGGAGCGAGATATGATGATATGGAGTTAGATAGAGTTAGATAGAGTAAGATAGAGTAAGATTCTATCTACATATAGAGTTAGAGAGAAACATAGAGATATAGATTGAAATAGAGTAACAGAGTTGGAGCTTAAGATACGGAAAAAAAAAGATAGTGATGAAAAATATAGAAAACGGACTGAGATATGATGACATGGAGTTAGATAGAGTTAGTTATAGTTAGCTATAGTAAGATAGAGTAAGATTCTATCTACATATAGAGTTA
>NW_017309701.1:42019-50579 GCF_000935625.1 Nanorana parkeri | reverse complement strand
TCGGGTGTTGGCGCGGTGTTGTGCGGTTGGGGATCGGGTGTGTGCCGTGGATTACACTTGGGTTGGTGACGGCAGTGATGGAATGCTGGGAGTGGGGGAGGAGGACGAGTCTCAGCCTGTGTCTTCTGTGTCATCTCCATTCATTGCTCTGTGGGAAATGCGTCTCATACTAATCCTGCTGTATCACGCTGTGAGTGTCCCCAGGGGCCCCACCCTGACCATCTCCAGGAGCCAAACCCTTCCTGTCCCCTAAAGGCTTCACCCTGCCGGTCCCCTGAGGGCCCCACACTGCCTGTTCCTTGAGGGTGGCACTTTCTTTGTGCGGGGCCACTCCGACATCTCCAATCCCTGACAGGAAGCCGGCCACATACAATGTATGACGGAGGAAACATGTAGTAGGACGTACACGTATGTTACACTCCCGTCCTGTATGAGTATACGGCTGACATATATACACTCCATTGTCTCCATACAGGGAAGAGAATGAGGACAACTGGCCGGTGACAGAGATCCGGGAGGAGGCAGAATACACCACAGGGGTCCATGGCGGAGCGCTCCAAGGTAACACGCAGAATTCCTCATCCAGGATGTGATGGCGTCACACGTGTCTCCCATAGTGCCAGAGATTCACCACACCGGGCCCCGCACTCAGCCTTCAGGTGTCACCCGTGTGTAGGAACCGTCCATACACCGTCCGAGTTCTAGGCTCCCCCATCCCTGTGCTGAGTTCCCGGGTCTGTACACCCGCTGTGCCCCTTATGAGGGGCCCCCCCCATCCCTGTGCTGAGTTCCCAGGTCTGTACCCCCGCTGTGCCCATAATGAGGGGCCCCCCCATCCCTGTGCTGAGTTCCCAGGTCTGTACCCCCGCTGTGCCCATAATGAGGGGCCCCCCCATCCCTGTGCTGAGTTCCCAGGTCTGTACCCCCGCTGTGCCCATAATGAGGGGCCCCCCCATCCCTGTGCTGAGTTCCCAGGTCTGTACCCCCGCTGTGCCCATAATGAGGGGCCCCCCCATCCCTGTGCTGAGTTCCCAGGTCTGTACCCCCGCTGTGCCCATAATGAGGGGCCCCCCCATCCCTGTGCTGAGTTCCCAGGTCTGTACCCCCGCTGTGCCCATAATGAGGGGCCCCCCCATCCCTGTGCTGAGTTCCCAGGTCTGTACCCCCGCTGTGCCCATAATGAGGGGCCCCCCCATCCCTGTGCTGAGTTCCCAGGTCTGTACCCCCGCTGTGCCCATAATGAGGGGCCCCCCCATCCCTGTGCTGAGTTCCCAGGTCTGTACCCCCGCTGTGCCCATAATGAGGGGCCCCCCCATCCCTGTGCTGAGTTCCCAGGTCTGTACCCCCGCTGTGCCCATAATGAGGGGCCCCCCCATCCCTGTGCTGAGTTCCCAGGTCTGTACCCCCGCTGTGCCCATAATGAGGGGCCCCCCCATCCCTGTGCTGAGTTCCCAGGTCTGTACCCCCGCTGTGCCCATAATGAGGGGCCCCCCCATCCCTGTGCTGAGTTCCCAGGTCTGTACCCCCGCTGTGCCCATAATGAGGGGCCCCCCCATCCCTGTGCTGAGTTCCCAGGTCTGTACCCCCGCTGTGCCCATAATGAGGGGCCCCCCCATCCCTGTGCTGAGTTCCCAGGTCTGTACCCCCGCTGTGCCCATAATGAGGGGCCCCCCCATCCCTGTGCTGAGTTCCCAGGTCTGTACCCCCGCTGTGCCCATAATGAGGGGCCCCCCCATCCCTGTGCTGAGTTCCCAGGTCTGTACCCCCGCTGTGCCCATAATGAGGGGCCCCCCCATCCCTGTGCTGAGTTCCCAGGTCTGTACCCCCGCTGTGCCCATAATGAGGGGCCCCCCCATCCCTGTGCTGAGTTCCCAGGTCTGTACCCCCGCTGTGCCCATAATGAGGGGCCCCCCCATCCCTGTGCTGAGTTCCCAGGTCTGTACCCCCGCTGTGCCCATAATGAGGGGCCCCCCCATCCCTGTGCTGAGTTCCCAGGTCTGTACCCCCGCTGTGCCCATAATGAGGGGCCCCCCCATCCCTGTGCTGAGTTCCCAGGTCTGTACCCCCGCTGTGCCCATAATGAGGGGCCCCCCCATCCCTGTGCTGAGTTCCCAGGTCTGTACCCCCGCTGTGCCCATAATGAGGGGCCCCCCCATCCCTGTGCTGAGTTCCCAGGTCTGTACCCCCGCTGTGCCCATAATGAGGGGCCCCCCCATCCCTGTGCTGAGTTCCCAGGTCTGTACCCCCGCTGTGCCCATAATGAGGGGCCCCCCCATCCCTGTGCTGAGTTCCCAGGTCTGTACCCCCGCTGTGCCCATAATGAGGGGCCCCCCCATCCCTGTGCTGAGTTCCCAGGTCTGTACCCCCGCTGTGCCCATAATGAGGGGCCCCCCCATCCCTGTGCTGAGTTCCCAGGTCTGTACCCCCGCTGTGCCCATAATGAGGGGCCCCCCCATCCCTGTGCTGAGTTCCCAGGTCTGTACCCCCGCTGTGCCCATAATGAGGGGCCCCCCCATCCCTGTGCTGAGTTCCCAGGTCTGTACCCCCGCTGTGCCCATAATGAGGGGCCCCCCCATCCCTGTGCTGAGTTCCCAGGTCTGTACCCCCGCTGTGCCCATAATGAGGGGCCCCCCCATCCCTGTGCTGAGTTCCCAGGTCTGTACCCCCGCTGTGCCCATAATGAGGGGCCCCCCCATCCCTGTGCTGAGTTCCCAGGTCTGTACCCCCGCTGTGCCCATAATGAGGGGCCCCCCCATCCCTGTGCTGAGTTCCCAGGTCTGTACCCCCGCTGTGCCCATAATGAGGGGCCCCCCCATCCCTGTGCTGAGTTCCCAGGTCTGTACCCCCGCTGTGCCCATAATGAGGGGCCCCCCCATCCCTGTGCTGAGTTCCCAGGTCTGTACCCCCGCTGTGCCCATAATGAGGGGCCCCCCCATCCCTGTGCTGAGTTCCCAGGTCTGTACCCCCGCTGTGCCCATAATGAGGGGCCCCCCCATCCCTGTGCTGAGTTCCCAGGTCTGTACCCCCGCTGTGCCCATAATGAGGGGCCCCCCCATCCCTGTGCTGAGTTCCCAGGTCTGTACCCCCGCTGTGCCCATAATGAGGGGCCCCCCCATCCCTGTGCTGAGTTCCCAGGTCTGTACCCCCGCTGTGCCCATAATGAGGGGCCCCCCCATCCCTGTGCTGAGTTCCCAGGTCTGTACCCCCGCTGTGCCCATAATGAGGGGCCCCCCCATCCCTGTGCTGAGTTCCCAGGTCTGTACCCCCGCTGTGCCCATAATGAGGGGCCCCCCCATCCCTGTGCTGAGTTCCCAGGTCTGTACCCCCGCTGTGCCCATAATGAGGGGCCCCCCCATCCCTGTGCTGAGTTCCCAGGTCTGTACCCCCGCTGTGCCCATAATGAGGGGCCCCCCCATCCCTGTGCTGAGTTCCCAGGTCTGTACCCCCGCTGTGCCCATAATGAGGGGCCCCCCCATCCCTGTGCTGAGTTCCCGGGTCTGCGCCCCCAGAACCAGAGTGGGGGGAAGTCTGTGCTGGTGGGATCAGATACAGAAGCTCGGTAATTAGAATGAATCTCCTTCTGTTTTAGGATTCGGGGTCAGAAGGGTCAGATGATGAGGTCATCTGGGAGAAACCGGTCAGCGATTGGACGGTGCAGGATGTTTGCTCCTGGCTCCAGTATGGACCCCTACAGAACAGCACCGGGCTTGTCCAGTCAGCTTACACTCATAACATCTCAGGTAATTCCTCCTCCTGCACCCTGCGGTCATATCCTCTGTATGGGGGGGGGGGGCAGTGATGGGTCACATGACCTGGCAGCCACGGGCTTGTGTACCGCCAGTATCATTCTCAGGATACAATCATAAGGTAGATAGATGGATGAAAGTCACATGATCCAGAGGAGGTCATATTCCCCAGTCTTCAGTCCTCCAATGTTTGGGATCCGGTGCCTCCTGTGGCCTCATTCCCCAGTCTTCAGTCCTCCAATGTTGGGGATCCGGTGCCTCCTGTGGCCTCATTCCCCAGTCTTCAGTCCTCCAATGTTGGGGATCCGGTGCCTCCTGTGGCCTCATTTTCCTGCTCTTAGCTGACAGGAAGGAGCCCGGCATGATGTTTGGCTGCCGCAGTCCATCCTCTTCCAGGTTCTCCTTGTTGGGTGTTCAGAGACATCTGTCATTACAGCACTGGGCAGCTGTGGACGCCCTCTCTGCCCGGCCCGGCGCCATCCCGATGCTCTCCTGTAATCCTGACCCACATGGATGTCTGACATCAGGAACCTGAGAAACCCGAAATGTTCCTCCAGAGGATCTCAGAGGTTCCTTGGGCTACGGCTGATGGACCTCCCATCGTAAGAAGAAAGGGGCGGGATTCTGACCACCAATGTGAGGGACATTCTTCCCCGGGCCGGATCAGGAGCAATCACGGGCCTGGCGCTGACGAGTTCGGTGGCCCTTTTATTGACATGGAGACGGTCACCGGGGGCCCCGCTTCCTCCTGTCCGGGGTGTGATTTGTAGTCTCTCTACAGCTTGGAGTCATTGGTGGAGCTCCGGGGCCCGGCTGCAACTGTGAGCCTGGTAGGTCTGCCACTGACTGAGTTGTAGAGGGACTACAACTCCCATCAATACATTATACAGCAATGCAGAATACCACCAGCTATAGAGGACTACAACTCCCAGCAATACATTATACAGCAATGCAGAATACCCCCAGCTATAGAGGACTACAACTCCCAGCAATACATTATACAGCAACGCAGAATACCACCAGCTCTAGAAGACTACAACTCCCATCAATACATTATACAGCAATGCAGAATACCACCAGCTATAGAGGACTACAACTCCCAGCAATACATTATACAGCAATGCAGAATACCCCCAGCTATAGAGGACTACAACTCCCAGCAATACATTATACAGCAACGCAGAATACCACCAGCTCTAGAAGACTACAACTCCCATCAATACATTATACAGCAATGCAGAATACCACCAGCTATAGAGGACTACAACTCCCAGCAATACATTATACAGCAATGCAGAATACTATGAATCTATATACTCTGTGCTGCTCCGGGGTCTCAATAGGCTGTTCAGGCTCTAAGGTGGTCAGTCCCAGCGGGTCCAGTCATGTCAGGTCAGTCCCGGCGATCAGGTCAGTCCCAGCGGGTCCAGTCAGTGTCAGGTCAGTCCCAGCGGGTCCAGTCAGTGTCAGGTCAGTCCCAGCGGGTCCAGTCAGTGGGCGGTCAGTCCCAGCGGGTCCAGTCAGGTCAGTCCCAGCTCACGTGGGGAGAGGTCCCCTGCCAGGTTGGGTGGCGGTTAGAGATGTGACATCATGTGACGACTCTCTGTGGCTCCTCCCCCCAGGCCGCGCTCTGCTGAGGCTCTCCGACAACCTGCTGCAGCGGATGGGGATTCATCAGGAGAGTCGGCGCCGGATCATTCTGGTGGAAGTTCTGGAGCTGAAACTGCAGCAAGAGTTACAGCAACTGCTGCTCATCACTGAAGGTGACCGAGGGTGACCGAGGATGAGGGTGGGGGTGACTGAAGGTGACCGAGGGTGGGGGTGACTGAAGGTGACCGAGGGTGGGGGTGACCGAGGGTGGGGGTGACTGAAGGTGACCGAGGGTGGGGGTGACCGAGGGTGGGGGTGACTGAAGGTGACCGAGGGTGGGGGTGACCGAGGGTGGGGGTGACTGAAGGTGACCGAGGGTGGGGGTGACCGAGGGTGGGGGTGACTGAAGGTGACCGAGGGTGGGGGTGACCGAGGATGAGGGTGACGGAGGATGAGGGTGACGGAGGATGAGGGTGACGGAGGATGAGGGTGACGGAGGAAGAGGGTGACGGAGGAAGAGGGTGACGGAGGAAGAGGGTGACGGAGGAAGAGGGTGACCGAGGATGAGGGTGACGGAGGATGAGGGTGACGGAGGATGAGGGTGACGGAGGATGAGGGTGACGGAGGATGAGGGTGACGGAGGATGAGGGTGACGGAGGATGAGGGTGACGGAGGATGAGGGTGACGGAGGATGAGGGTGACGGAGGATGAGGGTGACGGAGGATGAGGGTGACGGAGGATGAGGGTGACGGAGGATGAGGGTGACGGAGGATGAGGGTGACGGAGGATGAGGGTGACGGAGGATGAGGGTGACGGAGGATGAGGGTGACGGAGGATGAGGGTGACGGAGGATGAGGGTGACGGAGGATGAGGGTGACGGAGGATGAGGGTGACGGAGGATGAGGGTGACGGAGGATGAGGGTGACGGAGGATGAGGGTGACGGAGGATGAGGGTGACGGAGGATGAGGGTGACGGAGGATGAGGGTGACGGAGGATGAGGGTGACGGAGGATGAGGGTGACGGAGGATGAGGGTGACGGAGGATGAGGGTGACGGAGGATGAGGGTGACGGAGGATGAGGGTGACGGAGGATGAGGGTGACGGAGGATGAGGGTGACGGAGGATGAGGGTGACGGAGGATGAGGGTGACGGAGGATGAGGGTGACGGAGGATGAGGGTGACGGAGGATGAGGGTGACGGAGGAAGAGGGTGACGGAGGAAGAGGGTGACGGAGGAAGAGGGTGACGGAGGAAGAGGGTGACGGAGGAAGAGGGTGACGGAGGAAGAGGGTGACGGAGGAAGAGGGTGACGGAGGAAGAGGGTGACGGAGGAAGAGGGTGTCGGAGGATGAGGGTGACGGAGGATGAGGGTGACGGAGGATGAGGGTGACGGAGGATGAGGGTGACTGAGAATGAGGGTGACGGAGGATGAGGGTGACTGAGGGTGTCCAAGAAATAGAGTGACCGAGGATGAGGGTGACCGAGGATGAGGGTGACGGAGGATGAGGGTGTCCAAGAATGAGGGTGACGGAGAATGAGGGTGACGGAGAATGAGGGTGACGGAGGATGAGGGTGACGGAGGATGAGGGTGACGGAGGATGAGGGTGACGGAGGATGAGGGTGACCAAGAATGAGGGTGACGGAGGATGAGGGTGTCCAAGAATGAGGGTGACGGAGGATGAGGGTGTCCAAGAATGAGGGTGACGGAGGATGAGGGTGTCCAAGAATGAGGGTGTCCAAGAATGAGGGTGACGGAGAATGAGGGTGACGGAGAATGAGGGTGACGGAGGATGAGGGTGTCCAAGAATGAGGGTGACGGAGGATGAGGGTGTCCAAGAATGAGGGTGACGGAGAATGAGGGTGACGGAGGATGAGGGTGACGGAGGATGAGGGTGACGGAGGAAGAGGGTGACGGAGGAAGAGGGTGACCGAGGATGAGTATAATGGCGGGTGAACAGACCTGTGGTGAGTTATGGAATCTGAGGTCCGCTCTGCGTTGATCTAGAACAGGAGATATTTGTCATTACAGAATGAAGCCGGCGGATCCGACCAATCACAGCACTGAACCCGGAGATACAAAGTGTTTATGTTACAAGGTTTCGAATGAGGAAGAGTCCAGCGCCGGTCCAATCTGCAGCATGTCGCTGGTTCCGGGTGACGCGGGATTACAGTCCATTCTGCAGCATGTCGCTGGTTCTGGGTGACGCGGGATTACAGTCCATTCTGCAGCATGTCGCTGGTTCCGGGTGACGCGGGATTACAGTCCAGGAATGGGATGAGGAATTGTGGGACATCAGAGACGAGATGGATCTCACGTGCGGCTTCCTCAGGACGGGTCACCTGACCCCTCAGCTCTCTGCGCCGCGTGACGTCGGCGTGTTTGGTATCTCAGTGATTGGTATGTTCTGATCCATTTGGATCAGGAGAAGAGCGGGAGCGCTGCGGATGGATGAAAATGGCGGCTTCAGGTCGGGCCGAGCCGGACTTCACATCTTCCACCATCCCGGGAATGTTCTCCGTTCATTCTCTTGTTAATAAAGTTTTCATTTTGTTACAGAAGCAACGCGTATAATGACATTGTTACCAATTGTCATCGGGGTGATGGGAGGAAGTCATGTGACATTAGATTCTGGATAGAAAACCTTTAATTTCACATAACTTTATTGCTATAACACGGTGTGGGGGGGGGAGGGGCATTTGATGATGTATGTAACACACAGGTAGATCATATACTGGCACGGTGTGGCCCCTGAAATGCCCGGGGCCGTGCCTGTCATAAAGGTGCCACCATTACCCTGACCTGAAGATTGTACAGACATGTGGGGGGACACTCAGCTACCGGCAGCCGCAGGAACTCCCTTCATTGTCAGACCAAACCAATCGATCCCTACAATCCCCGAACGGAGCAAAGACCAATGAGGAGGATCAGTAATCTATCAATGCAATATGGGGGGAGGGGCACACAGGGGCAGAACATAGGAGCCATATTGGGGCCTTTATCAGATGGACACAGAGGGGCGTGAATCTCGGGGCAATACATTGTATCAGTCGTGTGAATGTCATAAACTGTGTGAGAAGAATCCAGTCAGAGGATACATTGTATATATACATGAGTGTGGGGGAGGGGAGACTGAGGAAATGAGAGCGAGGGTGAGGAGAGATGTCCTTGGAAATGGGAGTGCGGAGGTCGGGGGGGGGGAAGGATGATGAGATTGCTCCTCATCC
>NW_017309701.1:36079-41207 GCF_000935625.1 Nanorana parkeri | reverse complement strand
GAGGATTGGCCTGGGAAAGGGGGGGGGGGGGGGGGGGGGGGGGGGGAAGGATGATGAGGTTGCTCCTCATCCATGAAAGTGATGATTGGCTGATCGTCCATCGGAAACGTTCCACCATATTCATTGTGAAATCTGTTTCCTGGCCGCCGTGCGTATCAATGGGAGATTCTGAATAAGTAGCCCCGCCCATTCCTCTACGGACGCCATCTTGGCTCACCCAGATTTGGAGTATTTGGCTCTCCCTGTAGTGGAAGAAAACGGATGCAAATGAGTCAAATGATATGACGAATAATATGTTGTAGAAAGTATTGAATGCGGCACGTCAATGAGCGTCAGAGCCGAGGAAAGCGTGGACTCTGAGTGTGCATAGGTGTGGAGACATTGTGGGGACACTGGGAGGTTAGGTTCTTTGTCTTGGTCACCCTTGGGGAGTGTGTATTGGCAGCACAATAGCTTTTATACTAATAGTTCTATCTTGTTTGGGTGTACGTTTGTGAAATGGAACTATAGTGATGTGAAGAAATAAGACTCCGCCAAGTATCATCCATGTGCAGATGAACCTCTTAAAGGAGAAGTATGAGGGAGGGGGGGAGGGGCTTTTCACTCACCTCATAGTTCGGGGCGACGTGTGACAATGAGACTGTCACAGGTCGGCTCAGTAGATCGGGAGGTGAGGGAACACATACCGGCGTTCGCTCGCCTCTCGATCCCGTCACGGCTCTCTGCCTCCCCCCTCCCCGTTCCGATCCTCCAGCGCTGACTGGCGGAGGGGGCGGGTACAGCCTCTAGATAGGCAGAGCCAGCTGTCAGTCACACAGCTGGGCGGATCCAGACATAATTGTCCCGGCTGCGGCGTCTCAGTATACCGCTGTATATACTCATGAGTATATACTCAGTATATACAGTATATACAGAAAAGACCCGACCATTGCACACACCCGTTACCGGGTGTTTCACATATAGAACATCGGCGGCTCTAAAGCCTGCCGATCGTCTATATGTGCTCGGTTTTTCGCCCCCCTCCTGCACCCTTCACCTTCAATCCCGGGATCCGCTGCCCCATCTGTGGCCCGGGATCGGCTCGGGAGGGCGTCAGGAGGAAGAGAGATCAGCTCCTTGCTGACCTCCCTCCGTACTGTGAATGTGTGTTACATCACTTCCGCATTCACCTGTCAGTCATCCGGCTGCTATAGCCGGAGAGAAGCCGGGGGAGCAGATCTCGGCTTCATCAGCTTCTTTTGGGGTCCACAGGTGACATTAGGGGTCCTAGAGACCCCTAATGTCTCCATAAAGAGGACCTGTCAGTGTGCCTTTGCTATTATATAGGGGGATTGTTATCCTCCTATATAATAGCAATAACAATAAGTGCAAAAAAGTAAATATAAATAAAAATAAAAAAATAAAAGTCAGATATAAAAAAAGTAAAAAAAAACCAAAATGTTTAACTCCCCCACCCCCACGTTTACGCAGTTAAATCAGAGAGCTGCCTCTTTTTTTTTTAATAACATAAAAATACATTTAAACCTCCTTTTTAATGATATTATTAACCCCTCCCATCCCTCTGTCCCCTCTCACCTCGGCATGTCCAGCCTGTCACCCACGGGGGCCTCTCCAGCCAGGAGCGGCCTTCCTCCGCTCCGGTACTCAACCGGAGCCGTCGTCCGGTGCAGGCAGGGGAGAGCAGCGGGGATCCGAGGAGAAGCTGGAGCCTGTGCTGTTCCTCTTCTCCCTGCCGTGCCGCGGCTGTGTTGGCAGTCTGTCGCCCCTGTTGCCAATGGTGCCCTGTGCTCGCCATGGCAACAGGGGCGAGGGGGCATAGCCAGGCTGCGCCCCCTCT
Source organism: Nanorana parkeri (assembly GCF_000935625.1). Lineage (NCBI taxonomy): Eukaryota > Metazoa > Chordata > Amphibia > Anura > Dicroglossidae > Nanorana > Nanorana parkeri. Next base: position 39,370 of record NW_017309701.1, on the reverse strand, counting down.
CAGCTGCGCCTGAGGCAAATGCCTCACTCGCTCCAGGGTAGCTGCAGCCCTGGTTGTATGAATGGGTTCCGGCTCTGTCCATGCCCGCCCATGTTGGCGAAGAAACTTTCTCCGCAGGAAGGCCGCTGTGCAGGAATGTTGGCAGGACGGGAGTAACGCAGATAGCAATGTTCTGTGGCTTGTTATGTGTGGGCCAATATAGGCGCAAGACCCGGGAATGCTGGAACCGATAACACTGACATCTATGATACAGCTTTGATGCAAAGATGCTCCTGGATATCCTGAACTGAATCAGCACGTGGCTGTGATACGCAAATGAGGACGGTTCTTGGGGCTGGACACTGAGGAATGAAGGACGGTCATGTCCTGGGGCAAGCCCGACCCCCTGCTGGTATTTACTGCCCACACCTGTGTCAGCAATGCAGCACACATGCTGGGATGGGGGCAGGGGCATATGACGGAACCTTCTTCCTGTGTGATCCTCTGCACTAACCTAACTCACCAGCAGGAACAATGGTAACCTTGGTGACCTCTGGGACAAGACAAGTTTTTCTGGACAATCAAGAATGTGATTGGCTGAGACCGGCTGGAGAGGCGAGTTCTGAGCACAGAGGAAAGGCCCCCCGGCATGTGTGACCGAGGGAGAGAATGGTGACTAGCTCAAGGATCCCGACCCACTCCAATCCCCTTCATTGTAATTAGAATGTATATATATATATCCCTATTTGTAAATAAACCCCCCGACACTTATTAAAGATTCAGTTGTTCATCTGTAATTTAAGGCGCCCCCAAATCAGAGCACATTCTACACCTGCCATGTGTCAAGTCATTCTGAATTGAGAAAGCTGGTCGGATGTCCAGTGAAACGTCTTCAAGAAGAATACAGCAGGTCCAGTTACCTTGACTTATTTTTTATAGATATACCATGTGACCTGGATGAATGAGAAGCTTCACAGACACAGACATCCCAACTCTCCCGGATGCTCCCGCTATTGCTTCCTGCGCTATCTGCCATCATTTCAGGGGGGTGCTCTCTCCCAGCCCCCCTAACCCCCCTCTGCGGATGGGGGGGGCGTAGAGGGCACCTCGCTGAAATGAGAAGGACACCTCCCTGAAATGAGAAGGACACCTCCCTGAAATGGCTTCTTTCAGGTTGGGATCCCTGCAGACATACATGATCAGAGTTCTTATTGCACATTTCACATACATGGAGGTCAGGGGTCAGGTCTGTTGCCTTATTATGATCCATATCAGTTGACTCATTTCCATCCCTCTTTCTCTAATACAGGGAGAGCCAAATACTAGAACACAAACCAAATCTGGGTGAGCCAAGATGGCGCACATAGAGCAAGGGCGGGTTATGTATTCAGAATCTCCCATTGATATGTACGGCTGTCGGGGGTGACAAGATGGAGCCGTATTGTATGGGTGATATCACTTGGCTCGGGACAAATTGAACTTTTGAACTTTGTGATATAGAGAGATGACCAATAAATCAGTACAGAAGAAGCCGAATCTGGGTGAACCAAAATGGCGTTCATGGAGCAAGAGTTTGGCTCCTTAGTAAGAATCTCCCATTGAAATACATTGCTGTCAGGAACCAAATGTCACAATGAATATCGTATAACGTGTCAGATGGATGTTCAGTAAATAATCACTTTCATGAATAGGAATTCGGGTGACAAGGAAGCGAACTTCTGAATGTGAATAACAAGCTGGCCGAAAAAGGAGCAAACTTCAGCATCGTGGTGAGGGAGGGGTTATAATCGAGGAGCCGCCATCTTGTTGTGGTCTCTTGGGCGGTCTCCGGGAAGATGGCGGTGGTACGTAGTAAATACGTTTCTTCTTCCGGTCAGCTGACAGCCAATGGTCACATGACCGGAGGAGGAGGAAGATGGCGGCGCTGTGTGTTGTGTTAGTTCTGAGTGCTGCATTGGGGCTCCGGGCTCAGGAGGAGGTGGAGGTCAGTCTGTGTTATACGGAGGGACCTTCGGGGGGAGAAGGGGGTGTATTGGGGTGCTTCACCCCGGGATCACATACAATCCTCTGAGATCTCACTTCCTCTATATACATGACCAGTAAGGAAATGACAACCATTTCCAGGGACATTCACTTCCGGTCCGGGGAGATCAACTTCTACTCCCAGCACAACAAGCTGGATGGCGGAGGAGGTCATGGCATTCTCTGATTTCCTCATGAGTGATCTGTACATTGAGATCTGGCACCCCCGATCATCCTCGAATCCTCCCAAACTTCTCCGGAGACGGGTGCAGGAAATCTCATCACCGACCGAACAGAACGCCAGAGGAAACTATATGACGAATGTCGAGTGGAGAGGGAGGAGGGAAGGACAGGGGGAAGGGAAGAGACAGGGGGAAGGGACAGTTCTGAAGGGAGGGGACAGTTCTGAAGGGAGGGGACAGTTCTGGATGGAGGGGAGTGGATGGGGGGAAGGGAGGGGACAGTTCTGAAGGGAGGGGACAGTTCTGAAGGGAGGGGACAGTTCTAGGTGTGGACGGGGGGAAGGGAGGGGACAGTTCTGGAAGGGAGGGGACAGGTCTGGACATTGAAGGATCAATTCTAGAGGATCTGCTGACAGCACAGCTAATACAGTAGGGGGAGGAGCTTACTATCATTACACCAGACTCCACCCCCGAATGTCAGGGTGCTCAGCTGGGGTCCCGCCTCCACACCGGTCACATGATTCTCCATTCCAGTCCTGCCACTGAATGACGTGTTTGTAGCTCGGCTCCCCCCATTCCGGCTGGGAGGGGGGGGGGGGGGACGTATAGGATTCATACACTGACCTCTGACCTCTCTTCTCTCTCCAGATCTGCCGGATGTGTCCGGGGACTCTGCGGAACAGTTCAGAAGTTTCCCATCTGTGCTCAGAGACCTCGGAGGCGGAGCTTGTGGGTCGCTGCTGTGTGAAGCCCCCCGGGGGTGATATTATTGGGTGCGCACCCATGGGGGGGCGGGGCCTATAGCGAGTACAATGGTTCAGCATCTAATCCGCCATCTTGTGTTCTTCCTGCAGGCTGGATCTCTGGAACTGCTCCATCTCCCACCTGGACCCCGGGCTCCGCCTCACTGCCGCCATTGTTGTCATGTGAGTAACAGTGGGCGGGGTTTAAATGCGGGGTGCCATGAACCGCTACTCACACTGCGTGCTCTTCACAGAGACATTTCCCAGAATCCTCTGCAGGAGCTGCCCCGGGAGATCTTCCAGGGACTGACCGGCCTCAACTATCTGTGAGTGTTGTGCGTAAATTAGCCTATAGCTCTGCTCCC
>NW_017309701.1:27858-35699 GCF_000935625.1 Nanorana parkeri | reverse complement strand
CTGTGTCTATAGCGCTCCCCTCTGTTGTCTGTCTGTGTCTATAGCTCAGTTCTGAAGAGAAGTGTTTTCTCCCCGGCAGGGCTCTTCCAGTGAACATTAGTTGCCCCGGGGGTAATCAGTCCTGGGCCAGTGTGGAGACCGGATCGGAGGGTCGGATTTGCCGTGATCAGCAGAGTTCCTGTAACAGCACCGGAGATGTGGGTGAGTCCCGGGACAGACTGTTCCTGCCTATTTCCCATAATGCACCTCACTGATCTGTGTATAACAACCCCCCCCCTCCCGGACACCTCCATCCCGAAAGGGGGCGGGGCTAGCCTCATACTGCAGACAACATATGACACACATGTGACCAATCACTTGTTTCCTCCTAGCGGTGCTGTGTCCAGAGAACTCGCTCTGCGCTCCCGATGGACCCGGCTACACACAGTGCGTCTGCGTTGCCGGATTCAGCGGCTACAAATGTCTGAGAGAGGTGAGTGAGGAGGAAAGAATGGGCGTAGCCTATGGGCAGGATGGAGCGGTCATAGAATTGGGAGGAGTCTAATGTGTGATCAATATCCTGTACAACATCACTCAGACTGGGAGCCAATCAGGGGACTCGCCAATCAATGTTACTTTGTATCTCTCTATCTCCCTCTGATCAATGTTTATATACAATGTTACTTTGTATCTCTCTATCTCCCTCTGATCAATGTTTATATACAATGTTACTTTGTATCTCTCTATCTCCCTCTGATCAATGTTTATAAACAATGTTACTTTGTATCTCTCTATCTCCCCTCTGATCAATGTTTATATACAATGTTACTTTGTATCTCTCTATCTCCCTCTGATCAATGTTTATAAACAATGTTACTTTGTATCTCTCTATCCCTCTGATCAATGTTTATATACAATGTGACTTTGTATCTGTGCGATGTTGGGGGATGGGATTTATTACAGACATCCTTTGTATCATGTTGAGTGTTGGCAGTGGGTGGATCATAGTCGGATTCTCCAGTCGGATTCTCCTGGTGTATAATGTCTGCTCTCTCCGCAGGGCTCCTTCCCTATGATCATGTTCTTCGGGATCCTGTCCTCTGTCACCATCGTTCTGGCCATATTTTTCTGGTGTACGCAGAGGAAGAAGGTGAAGAGTCTGTAGATGGAGTCATGTGACCGGGCGCAGGACATGTATAGACCTTCTGATGCCTCCGATCACAGACTGCGGCGGATGAAGATCTGCAGTGTAAGAACGTTCACAAGGACACAACCTCCAAGACTGTTTGGGTAACACTGAGCTCCTCAGTGAAGGATGGAGGGGAAAATGTCTGTCATAGGGGGAGGAGCATCTTTTCTTGTTTCTGTATATGAAAAGTGAGATGACACTTTCTTCTGCACTTTACTGTTCCTCTTCTCTATGTCGCAGTGAAGGGAAAGCCGGAGTTCAGCTATTCAGAGTTTTGCTCAAGTCCAAATGTGATTGGTTCTCTTGAAGGTCCTCTGCTGTTTCTATTGGCAGAGAATGTTCCCAGTCACCTCCGCAGCTAATTTATGATAGAGAGGGGGAGGGGTTTGAATGTTTTGTTCATACTCATTGGGGCCTTAGCATGCAGTGTCCAGGGGCCAGGAAACCCCACCTCCCTCCTTTTATGTCCGTGTTCCGTCTTACCTGGGGTGAGTGTCAGACATGTTGGGTTGCCATGAGAACGAATGCAATCTACGCAAACCAATCATTGCCAAGAACATGAACTTCCTTCCTCTCACAGGGTGACAACGCTCTTCATTCCGTAGCTCAGTTGCAGTGTGTTGTCACTCTCTGGATGGGGAGTCTTAGGTGAACAAAGCAAAGCCTGACTCCATGTAACATCTTCTCAGGAGCTGCAGTGACCCTCAGTGAAGTATTGTAACCACCCCCTGCCCTGGGAGATGGTTTGTCCCAATCCCTGGAACTCAGTGTTGGTGGCCGGTTACAGGATGTGGGATAATGGCAGATCTACGGGCAGGATCAACAGGAGAAGAATCTGAGGAGTGAACAGATTGCTGGTAATGCTCCGGACGGAACTGCATCAGGTCTCATTCTTAGCTGTGCCCGGAGTTCTCCTTTAATTTGTCGAGCAGATCCCACAACAGTCTCCCGGCTCAGAATAATGATCTTTTGTATAAAATGTAATATTTTTGGTGGATTAAACAGGAAGTCTGGTGAATACATTGTATCGGAGTCTCCATTAGCGGCACGCTGTGATGTCGGTTGTAAATCATTGTCGTGGCGGCAGAAAGGAGAAGTACGAGGTCAGTGTTCCCCCTATTATGTCTGGATCCGCCCAGCTGCGTGAGTGACAGCTGGCTCCTCCTCCAGAGCCAGCTGTACCCGCCCCCTCCCCCATCCGTTCCGCCAGTCAGCGCTGGAGGGTCAGAGAGGGGGGGTGGAATCCCTGCAGGGAGTCGTGAGTGACAGTCACAGCTCTCTGCAGTGACAGGATCGAGAGGTGAGCGAACGCCGGTATGCGTTCCCGATCTACTGAGCCGACCTGTGACAGTCTCATTGTGACACGTCGCCCCGAACTATGAGGAGGATTGGAAATCACTGACCTCATAGTTCTCCTTTAAATTATTTTTGGTTGATCAGTTTTTAGCGCCGGCGTTCTATCGAAAGCTCCAACTCATCGAGATCTCCAACTACCTCACTTGCGGTGCTCAGAAAGACCGGAGCTCTGTACAGTTGCGGCGCGCAGAGCGTGTTCACAATACTCCGAGTTTGCCGCCTGCTGAACATTGTTGCAATGCCGTCGTGCAGAACCTCCGCCGGTCTTTGTTGTTTGCCGTCGGGTCGAAAATCTCTCAACTTGCAAGTACCTGGCCCGTGAGGTAGTTGGAGATTTGGACGAGTTGAAGCTTTCGATAGAACGCCGGAATTCTTTCCCCCGTGAGGATGAAGGGGATCGCTCTGGTCATAGTTTAAAGGAGAACTCCGAGGTCAGGGCTTTCCCCCATAGTTCTCCTTAGGGTCGGGGGAGGGACACAAACTAGCGTCCTCCCGTCACACTAAGCTCAGTATATAGGGAGCTACAGCTCGCGGTATACTGAGACGCCGCAGCCGGAGCGGATCCCGACGTAGATGACAGGATCCGCCCAGCTGCGGGAGTGACCGCTGGCTCCTCCTATCTAGAGGCAGAGCCAGCTGTACCCTCCCCCGTCCGTTCCGCCAGTCAGCGATGGCAGATCGGAGCGGGGAATCCAGCCCCTCCCCTGTCACGGCAGAGAGCCGTGACAGGATCGAGAGGTGAGCGAACGCCGGTATGTGTTCTCTCACCTCCCGATCTACTGAGCCGACCTGTGACAGTCTCATTGTCACACGTCGGCTAGAACTATGAGGTGAGTGAAAAGCCCCTCCCCCCTCATAGTTCTCCTTTTAAGTCTGAGGGACCCCAACCTAGGTGGAGAGGATGAGGAGAGTAGTACTGAGCACGCAATCCCCCCCCCCAGACTCTAGGAATCCAGCCAGAGAAGGTGACACGGTGACGGATCAGCCCAGAGGAGAAGACGGAGACGTCTGGTAGAGTCTGCAGAGGACTTGTGATGAGTCCCGGTCATAGATGTCTCTGTTATCACACAGCTCCGAGTCTCGGGGTTCCTTCTCTGACCCACAGCTGAAATGCGGAGCGACGGGGTCACACGGTCTCCATCATTCTTCCTCTCATGGGGTCACCGTCATCAGAACTGGTTACATTCTCAGAGAAGCCGGCTCTTCTTTCTTTGTGGCTTTACTTCTCTCAGTTCCTAAAAGCAGATTTACCGACGTCCTCCCGCGACCCCGATGTCAGGTGATAACAAGCTGCCGCCCACAAGACGCTCACATCGCAGAGGTGGGAGGGAAGCCACCAGTATTGTCAGAATCCATCCCGCTGCCTATTGACATCTGGCTCCTCCCCCAAGTCTGCCCCTCCAATGGGCATTGGAGGATGGAATCTGCAGGGAGTGACGACTGACAGGGATGGCCAAACTGCGGCCCTCCAGCTGTGGGGTGGAACTACGAATCCCATGAGGCTTTGCAAGATTCTCACAGCCACGACTCCCGGAGAGAGATGCTTCATGGGATTTGTAGTTTCACCCACAGCTGGAGGGCCGCAGTTCGGCCATCGCTGCGTAGGGAGAAGAATGTGTGCTTAGCAGTCACGGGTCATGTGATGGGTAAGTTCTCGGTCTTAGAGCCAGCATGCGATAGCTGCAGCAGCAGCCCACATCGGCCCCAAGCCGGGGGGTGTGTTGTCCTTTCCCAGCACTTCTCCTTCCATGTGTAAGACAATGTTCACACCCCAATATTACAAGGTCCTGAAGGCTAATAAGACTTATTACACCTCCCGAGACAAATATACTTCCATCTTTATCATATTCGTGTCTGTGACGGACTGAACCGTCACTGGGGCTGCTGGAGGAGCCTCCTTCCTAGAGACTATGGACCTAGGACTATTGAGGCCCCCCCCCCCCATGTGGGTTGAACTGGGTGTCCGGGGCCCATGGACGGCTGTTGCGGGGGAGCCTGGCCCTACAGCCGTCCAATTTCACAATTCAATATCGGCTCTGGAAACCCAATGTTAATGACAATGGTACACATATCAGCCCCTCCCATTCAAGCTATCGGACCAATCCCTGCTGACCCTGTTTTGAGTCCTCATTTGCATGGCCAAGAGGACCTAAGTGAGGACTAGAGGGGACTTTACAATTGACCAATAGGAAGGTGGTCGGTTGGGCGGGGCGTTGATACTGTTGTGTATAAAAGTGTGTGTGTGCATCCAATAGAGGAGATTCCTGTTGGAACTTCCACACAGCCGGCCCGGTGTTTGTTCTGAGCGATCACCACTGGATACGAACGGCACAGAGCTGGTGTTCCAATCCCGAATTATCGGACGACCGAAATATCAGACGCTGTGGTCTGAAATCTGAGGAGTGCCGGGAGAGTGGAACCGAGCGAGCAAAGGGGCTCGTTAGTGTCTAACAAATTATAATCGCATTCCGCTAAACCACACGCTGCTTGTTGGATTGTGAAACCTTCTTATGGATGTGCCGAGTCGTTGGCGTTAAAGCTGTGTGTGTGTGTGTGTGTCTGCTGAGCATACGAAACCCTCCATCATAATGACACCACACCCCCTCTGATTGGGCGGTGTTATCTCTGTGAGTTTCTTCAGGGACAAGAAAAAGCTGCTGCACAGGCAGCCCTGAGCTCTCATTTGACATCCAAAGTACTACAAACTCCGAGAGTCATTTTCTGATACTGAGCGGCGCCAACTGTTTTTCACTGCTGCACCCGCCTAGTCCAAAGGGACTTACTGGTCAGGAGTGCGATGGGACATGGACATATTTCTGAGGGCCAGTGACGTGCAAACATCAGATTAGACTTACTCCGCCAGTGCATCTCACTCTGCATGGACCCAAACACCAGGACTCTACTTGAACTCTGCCTCTTTGAAGGCGATACCACCATGTAAACCCTGTTACATTCCTGTCTACACATGGCAGCGATGGACATTTTCATTAATGTTAGAACTGCAACAGTGGATGCAGTGAATGGTGCGTGGTTCCATTAAAACACAGCGCCGATCTCTCTTCGGCTCCTGGTGTTTAAATTGTTGTCCGACAAGCTGGAAAACTGCTGCACAAGGTGAGGCTCAGTGTATAATTATCACAGCCTCCAGACTTGTATGGGGGGGGGGCTTCATCACCTCTTCATTCCCCATCCGTTCCAGCAAGAGGCCGGTGAGTGACATGAGACATACCGAGCACAAGCAGCCCACCATAGGAGCCCACCTGCCTCATCTGTACAGCTGACATCACAGGTCCCCTCACCCTCATTAGCTCTGACCACTAAGAACACCGCGGGTCATTGCTGATGGCCAGTAACAGTGCAAACATCAGATTAGACATACGCCGCAAGTGCACCTGACTCTGCAGGGACCCAAAAACCAGAAGAACTCTACCTCCCTAGTGTAAACCCTGTTACATTCCCATCTGGATGTGGCAGCAAGGGACACAAACATCTTCATTAAGGGTCGAAATGGCAACAATGGATGCTATGAATGGTGCGCGGTTCTATTAAAACACAGTGCTGATCAATCTTAAGACTGCTGGTGCTTAGATTGTTATCCCGCAAGCTGGAAAACTACAGAGGGGGAGGCTCAGTACATAATTTCCACCATTCTCCTTGGGGAGATTTGTATGGGGGAGGGACTCCCTCACCGCTCCATTCAAACAAGAGGCAGGTGAGTGACATGAGATGAATAGAGCACAAGCAGCCCGTCCAATCAGCACCCTGAGCATGAGAGCAGATGGTGGGCGGGGAGAGGAGAACATTGTGCAGAACAACAGGGAGCTCCTTGTAGGGAATCACACAAAGGTTAATGACAAACCCCGCCCCCCAGGGATCAGGTGACTTGCTGCCCAGGGATCAGCACTTCCTCGGGTGAGGCCACTTGCTTCCCAAACTCAGAGGAGCTGACTATTCTGTAAAAGGATCAAGGAAGTGATAGCAGGGGGTGAGTTTTAAGACTAGGCTCCTCCCATGACGACCTAAAACCCACTGAATGAAAGGGGCGGAGCCAGGGCCAGATGATGGACGTCCACCAGCCAGGAAATGAGGAGGGGCTCTATCTGACTTGCTGCCGCATCCAATTGTGAGAAGCTCCCCTTGTGCAGTGACATCAGAGGTACAACTGTGCAAGGCGGAAGATCCGAGAGAAGGAGGAAGGGAAGGGCCGGGGAGGTCCGAGAGAAGGCGGAAGGGGAGGGGCAGGAGGTCAGAGAGAAGGCGGAAGGGGAGGGCCGGGAGGTCAGATATAACAGCATTTCAACCAACCCGAGCCTGCGATACTTACCTCGTCTCCGGAGGTGGCACTAGATGTCCTCAAACTCAGAAGTGATGAACCCCCCACATCTGACCTCACCTTGTGCTGTAGTTTTCCAGCGTGCAGGAGCCTGAGAGTGATCAGCACTGTGTTTTAATGGAACCGTGCACCATTCATAGCATCCACTGTTGCAATTCTGACCCTTAAAGAAAATGCGTCCCTCGCTGCCACAACCAGGCAGGAATGTAGCCGAGTTTACATTGTGGTATCTCCTGCATAGGGGCAGAGTTCATGTAGAGTCCCCGCCTGGTCTTTGGGTCCAGCAGCTTTCACCCTGAAGACTGAGGACATACTGTGAGTGAGGGCGTCATGGATATCCACCACCACAGTGCTCTAACCTTGTTACATGGTGTGGTGCCAGCCCCTGCCAGCATGGATCACTCCCGTCTCTGGTCATATGGTACAGTGCAGGACCAGCCCCTGCCAGGTGGGGGGGGGGGGTTTCTCCGGTCACATGACACACAACGCAGCGACTGATACAAAACCAGGAATATTATATTGTATAGAAATAAACAGTTCTGGCGGATATCACGCGGCACAAACAATCGTCCTCCAATCCTCTCCGGTGGACCGTCACCCATCATCCGCAGCCGTGTGAAGATGGCGGGAGACGCAGAGGATGATGATCCTCCTCTTCACTTCCCGATCCGGAGGGGGCGAAGCGACCTCTGACTGCGGCTCCTCGCCGATCACAGCGACTCATCCGTCATCACTTCTCCATCTTCTCCCGATACTTAGTCTTCGCCTGCTGCAGAAAGTTCTGGAAGGCCGGTTCCTCCAGCCGATCCTCGGCCACTGCGGGGGAGGGGAGAAGGTACGGATATGGGAATGTCGGAGAGAACCCGGAATACGGAGAGGGAGCCTCACACAACGTGTATATACCGTATACTGCAATGTCAACTCCTCCCATGAACAACGCACAGAGACATGCATAGATCCCTGGAGTGGAGCAGAACCTGAACC
>NW_017309701.1:26439-27647 GCF_000935625.1 Nanorana parkeri | reverse complement strand
CGGGACCGGGTCTCACCGGTGTGGTCGATGTCATCCGTGTCACTATCCTCGCGCTCGTCGTCTTCCATATTCCCGCGGTTCATGATGAGATCTGAGGGGCCCGCCATGTCCTCCTCTACAAATAACATAAAGGAGTGCATGATGGGAGATTAGTACCAGGCGCCCCGTCCAATCCCGACAGACTATTCAGAGAGGAGGGGCCTGGCGGTACAGTGCCGCCCAACAAAGTCTCCTCCCACCACCGCTCATTACCTGCGGAGGGCCCGGGGTCCAGCGTCACGGAGCCCATATCTCTATGGAGCCGGTCCAGCTGCTCCCGCTGTTCTTTCATCTTCTCCTCCTCCTGATAAAAGGAAGATACGGATCAGGATATCAGTCATACCCAGCCGTGATAAACCCCTCCCCCGGGATACCTGAAAGATGAACATACCGCCAACCTGCGCAGACGCTCATACTCCGGCCGGTACTCTCTGTAGAGGGACCCGCGCGGGGGGGGGGTTACAGCAGACACAGCGCCCAGGAGAGGTACAAAGGACAATCTACAACACAAGACACCCGACTTCTACAGATCACAATCCAAACCCAATATAATCCCGCCCTGCCCCCACCGGGCCCCCACCAAGGAGGGGCCCGACAAAGCTTAGCGGCCATGCATTGACCTTCTATCACTCACTTCTCATATTCTTCTGCTGCCTCTGAAACTTTCGTGAAAAATTCATCCATCCCGGCTCCGGTCATTGCCGACACGCCGACCACCTGAAGAGAGACCAGAATCGCACATGGACCTACAAAACGCACATCACACGTGACAAACACGGTACACACGCAACACGTTACCCGCAGTGCGTTATAGAACTCGTCCAGGACCAGGCTCATCGAACGCGTCAAGTTACTGGCGTACGTCGTCTCCTGATTCAAGGCGTCCTGGAACGTCTCAAAGTCCTCCATCCATTCCACCGCGAAGCTGTGATCGATTATGTCCGTCTACAAAGGATCGATTATTACTGTCTGAACCCCACCGCAGGAGGGACTACTACCCCCCCCCATCCTGAACCCCACCCTAGGAGGGACTACCCCCAGACCCCCCACTCCATCCTGAACCCCACCGCAGGAGGGACTACCCCCAGACCCCCCACTCCATCCTGAACCCCACCGCAGGAGGGACTACTACCAGACCCCCCACTCCATCCTGAACCCCACCGCAGGAG
>NW_017309701.1:13672-26079 GCF_000935625.1 Nanorana parkeri | reverse complement strand
ACACAGGAGATAATACCCCCGGCCCCCCCCCCGGGGACCCTCCATCCTGAACCCCACCGCAGGAGATGGTATCCCCCCCCCTAGACTCCATTCTGGATCCCACTACAAGAGGAGGATACCTCACACCCCATCCTGGTGTTGGAAATACAACAGTTTCTGGTGATGTAGTATCGTCTTCTGAGCACTAGATGGCGTGCTAACCTAGTCTATGTCAGTCTTCTATATGTGTACTTATACGTTTCCTGTTTGATGCTGTATTCCAGTATACATGTATGTAATGTTCTTCTACGACAGTAAAACCTAATTCAGCGTTCCTCAATATCTCAGAGCTTCATCTAAAACACATAACCAACACCCACATCACACAACTGTATGTGATTATAAGAGACACCCCCCACAATGTGACAATAGGAGTGCAGACATTGGTTATTAGCAGTTCCGTCTGTGGGATGTCACACATATACACACCTTGTTCATGACCACGATGAAGGGCAGTTTGGTCTTATACATGATGCTGAAAGAGAAGGAAGATACATCAGAAATATACCAGTGATGTCACATCTACAGCCCCCCCCCCTCCCCCACGCCACCATTCCAGCACCCACCCCCCTGCCCAGCACAGTGTACACCCCCCACATCACCACACTCACCTGCAGGCATACAGCATGTTGGACATGAATGTCACCGGATTGACGCTGCGCGATGTATCCATCACATACACCACCACAGTGGGGAAGGAGGAGGCCTGGAGAAGAGTGAACCATCAGCGGGAGGACAAAACAAAAAAATCACCAATAACAGAGCAGGAACCAAAGAGACCATCTACCGGGGTAGCCAGCTATGGACACTGTGTGCTAAACGCCCTAAAAATGTCCTCAAAGTACACAGGACCTGCATAGAAGGCTCTGGAATCCTCCCTCACACACCTGCCGAAAGGTGGGACATTGCTGTGTAAATACAGGAGCTGCTATCAAAGAAAACCATCCGACCCACAGATACAAAGTAACCATCCCTCTCTGATCAATGTTTATATACAATGTTACTTTGTATCTCTCTATCTTCCTCTGATCAATGTTTATAAACAATGTTACTTTGTATCTCTCTATCTCCCTCTGATCAATGTTTATATACAATGTTACTTTGTACCTCTCTATCTCCCTCTGATCAATGTTTATATACAATGTTACTTTGTATCTCTCTATGTCCCTCTGATCAATGTTTATATACAATGTTACTTTGTATTTCTCTATCCCCCCTCTGATCAATGTTTATAAACAATGTTACTTTGTATCTCTCTATCTCACTCTGATCAATGTTTATATACAATGTTACTTTGTATCTCTCTATCTCCCCTCTGATCAATGTTACTTTGTATCTCTCTATCTCCCTCTGATCAATCTTTATATACAATGTTACTTTGTATCTCGCTATCTCCCTCTGATCAATGTTTATACACAATGTTACTTTGTATCTCTCTATCTCGCTCTGATCAATGTTTATATACAATGTTACTTTGTATCTCTCTATCATAGTGGTCACATGACTGCAGAAGCTCCTTTGTATCTATGATAACGCAGGCAGGGGGTGTGATCCCATTGGCAGCATCCATCCAGGACCAGTGATGGATTTGTTTCATCATCCATGGACACCAGGAGCCGCTGCTGATCACTGCTGGAAGGGGGCGTGTCAGCCTGTGATGTCACAGCATGACTTCATAGGTGCTGCTCCCATTACAGGACCCACTGCACATATCTGTCTGCACTACCACAGGTCTGGCAGGAAGGGGACACAATACAGAGGACTTGGCAGGATCGGCGACTTATTATACTTCATTTTGCAGAACTAAGTATAGAGAGACACATTCAGCATCGGAGGATCTCCCGGGGACTCACCAAGGCTTCTGTAATAATGGCCCCAGAGGCTGACCAGGTGAAGACTTCGATCTGTCCCGGAGTGTCAATCACAACATACCTAAAAGGACGGGGAGAGGTGAACAGCGTCAAATCTGAAAACTCAAGCAGCTCCGCGGGGGCGGGCACATGGGAGGAGGAGTACTTATCCGATATTAAACATTCCATTTATCACACGGTGTGTATGGAAACATTGTTCACACATTATTATACAGCGGCCGCCATGTTTGTTTTTGTTCGCTGGAGAGCGGAGCGCCGGGTGACGGCAACACTCACCGACAATTCTTCTGCTTCTTCTCTATGTGCAGCAAAGAGGTTGAGGGCTGTGACAATCCCACCGTTGGGTCCCAGATTGTATCTGAGGAAATAGCTGAGGAAACAGAACTATGAAGACTGCCACACACATCCCGGGGACCCCTCTTCTTCCAGGACCCTTCTCCTCCCGGGGACCCCTCTTCCAGGGCCCTTCTCCTCCCGGGGACCCCTCTTCCAGGGCCCTTCTCCTCCCGGGGACCCCTCTTCCAGGGCCCTTCTCCTCCCGGGGACCCCTCTTCCAGGGCCCTTCTCCTCCCGGGGACCCCTCTTCCAGGGCCCTTCTCCTCCCGGGGACCCCTCTTCCAGGGCCCTTCTCCTCCCGGGGACCCCTCTTCCAGGGCCCTTCTCCTCCCGGGGACCCCTCTTCCAGGGCCCTTCTCCTCCCGGGGACCCCTCTTCCAGGGCCCTTCTCCTCCCGGGGACCCCTCTTCCAGGGCCCTTCTCCTCCCGGGGACCCCTCTTCCAGGGCCCTTCTCCTCCCGGGGACCCCTCTTCCAGGGCCCTTCTCCTCCCGGGGACCCCTCTTCCAGGGCCCTTCTCCTCCCGGGGACCCCTCTTCCAGGGCCCTTCTCCTCCCGGGGACCCCTCTTCCAGGGCCCTTCTCCTCCCGGGGACCCCTCTTCCAGGGCCCTTCTCCTCCCGGGGACCCCTCTTCCAGGGCCCTTCTCCTCCCGGGGACCCCTCTTCCAGGGCCCTTCTCCTCCCGGGGACCCCTCTTCCAGGGCCCTTCTCCTCCCGGGGACCCCTCTTCCAGGGCCCTTCTCCTCCCGGGGACCCCTCTTCCAGGACCCTTCTCCTCCCGGGGACCCCTCTTCCAGGGCCCTTCTCCTCCCGGGGACCCCTCTTCCAGGGCCCTTCTCCTCCCGGGGACCCCTCTTCCAGGGCCCTTCTCCTCCCGGGGACCCCTCTTCCAGGGCCCTTCTCCTCCCGGGGACCCCTCTTCCAGGGCCCTTCTCCTCCCGGGGACCCCTCTTCCAGGGCCCTTCTCCTCCCGGGGACCCCTCTTCCAGGGCCCTTCTCCTCCCGGGGACCCCTCTTCCAGGGCCCTTCTCCTCCCGGGGACCCCTCTTCCAGGGCCCTTCTCCTCCCGGGGACCCCTCTTCCAGGGCCCTTCTCCTCCCGGGGACCCCTCTTCCAGGGCCCTTCTCCTCCCGGGGACCCCTCTTCCAGGGCCCTTCTCCTCCCGGGGACCCCTCTTCTTCCAGGACCCTTCTCCTCCCGGGGACCCCTCTCCCAGGGCCCCTCTCGGCCTGAGACCTGGTGTCAGTACAATTTTGCTCGATGAACACAGGGAAGAGGTCTATACAAGGCAAAGTGTTATGCCCCGCCCCCTCCATCCCCCATATGATGTACACGTGGGGTGGAGGATACTGCTTCATCACCTCCTTGTAGTTCACCGTGTCCCGGATATCTGCAAGAGAGACAGACGGATCAGCCCGACATTTCCATACTGCGAACCCCGAGACATATAGATACAACCTGTATAGGGGTCTATAGGTACCAATGTTGGGGGGGAAGTATACCCTATATAGGGATCTATGGGTACCGATGGCGGGGGAGGGGAGTATACACCATATAGAAGTCTATGGGTACCGATGTTGGCGGGGAGTATACACCGTATAGGGGTCTATAGGTACCGACGTTGGGGGGAGGGGCGTATACACCGTATAGGAGTCTATAGGTACCGATGGTGGGGGAGGGGAGTATACACCATATAGGAGTCTATGGGTACCGATGTTGGCGGGGAGTATAAACCGTATAGGGGTCTATAGGTACCAATGTTGGCGGGGGAGGGGAGTATACACCATATACGATTCTATGGGTACCGATGTTGGTGGGGGAGGGGAGTATAAACCGTATAGGGGTCTATAAGTACCAATGTTGGTGAGGGAGGGGAGTATACACCCTATAGGAGTCTATAGGTACCGATGTTGGCGGGGGAGGGGAGTATACACCATATAGGAGTCTATGGGTACCGATGTTGGCGGGGGAATGGAGTGTACACCGTATAGGGGTCTATAGGTACCGATGTTGGCGGGGGAGGGGAGTATACACCATATATGGGTCTATAGGTACCGATGTCGGTGAGGGAGGGGAGTGTACACCGTATAGGGGTCTATAGGTACCTATGTTGGCGGGGGAGGGGAGTGTACACCGTATAGGGGTCTATAGGTACCGATGTTGGCGGGGGAGGGGAGTGTACACCGTATACGATTCTATGGGTACCGATGTTGGCGGGGGAGGGGAGTATACACCATATATGGGTCTATAGGTACCGATGTAGGTGGGGGAGGGGAGTGTACACCGTATAGGGGTCTATAGGTACCGATGTTGGCGGGGGAGGGGAGTGTACACCTTATACGATTCTATGGGTACCGATGTTGGCGGGGGAGGGGAGTATACACCGTATAGGAGTCCATAGGTACCGATGTTGGTGGGGGAGGGGAGTATACACCGTATAGGGGTCTATGGGTACCGATGTTGGCCGGGAAGGGGATCTCGTGGACGGCCGGGTCCAGGTTGATGATGTACGGCGGGGAGTTCTTCTCATGGAGATACGATGTCAGTCTCTGTAGGAGAAGAGGAGACATTTCAGCAGTGTGTGGACCCCAAATATCCTGTCCCCACCCCCAGATCAGCCAATTCTCACACACCAACAGTCCTATATCCTCCAGTCTGCCCAGGGAATGACCCCAAAAATCCAGAGAAGGATGTGACAGGAAACCCCCCAGCAGGGACACAGACAGAAATGAAAGTCTGAGACGGGGGGGGGGGGTTTCTAAAAAGCATAAAACCATTTACATTGAGAGGTTCTCTTTAATGGTGGACAAAGCAGCTGCACATGCTCACCTTCACTCCACTACCCAGCCCGGTACTTCTGGGTACACTGATCATGCGACTCTCCCCTGATTGGCCCAGAGCTGTCACATGGGGAGGTGGAGAGTCTTCAGGAAACATGGGGACCACATGGCCCCCAACTAGGTCATCACAGGACCCCCTAGAATGGAAACACAGGGCCCCTAACTGGGTTGTCACAGGACCCCCTAATACAGGACACCAGGGTCCCCTCCCCGGTACAGGTCCCCCAGCCGGGTCTTCACATAGAAGGATGTCATCCTATGATGGAGCAGTGCTGACACACACGTGACATATACAGAATACACCCTCCCCCTTCATTACACAGGCAGAACCGACCCCCCCATCCTCGCACACACACCTGGGTGAAGGTGGTCTTCCCGGACCCCGCCATCCCCAGAACGATCATACACAGCGGAGAACCACCATCCTCTCCTCCACCCTCTGCCATATTGCTCCTCCAATGACCCGCCACTTCCGCCTCTCACACAGCTTTATTTAGAACAGAGAGAATCACCGAAGGATGAGAGATGGGCGGATACCTACAGGAGGCCCCGCCCCCGGAGCGTCTAGAATGGCAGTACTACAGCTTCGTAGGCGGATCTCATTGGGCGGGGCTTTGTGGAATCTGCTCTGTGATAGGTGTGTGGGGGGAAAGAGGGCGGGCTATATAAGATTAGCATATAAAGATGAGTGCTCCGGACTTCGGGTAGTTGTAGCCTACAGATCCAGATGTAGAAGGAGGAGAAATGTATACAATGCTCAGCATGTCTGTCAGTGTCCTAAGAGGGACTACAACACCTAGCATACCCTATCACTGCCCTTAGAGGGACTACAATATCCATTATGCCCTATCACTGCCCTTAGGGGGACTACAACACCCAGCATTCCCTATCACTGCCCTTAGAGGGACTATAACACCCAGCATGGCCTGTCACTGCCCTCAAGAGAAACTCCAACTTCCCTATACCCTGGTACCATATGTAGAGAAACTACAACTCCCAGCTTGTCCTATAACTGGCTGCCCCTAGAGGCACCAGAACTCTCAAATTGTCCTGCCAAGGGTCCAATAGGGACTACAACTCCTAACATGCCCTACCACTGCCCCAAAGGGACTACAACAACCCGTGTGCACTATTGTTCCATCTAGAAGGACTATAACTCTCATTGTGCCTTAATAGTGTTTGTAGAGGGATTACAACTCCCAGCATGTCTTATTACTGTCCCTAGAGGATCTACAACTCCTAACATGTCCTGTTATTATCTATAAAGAGACTACAACTCCCAGCGTGCCTTGCTACTGTGTCCAGAGGGACTAAAACTCCCAACATGCCTTGTTACTTCCCCTAACCAGAATACTTCCATTGATGTACATTCCGCAGTCACAATATCTCCTGATAAGTTTCCACTCACCGCATAGTTCGGGGCGTTCCTTTAAGGAAAAATTACTGTAAAGTTTGAAAAAGAAAAAGTTTTATTTACATTATGTTGCAATACATTTATACCCAGTTTTTTGGGTAAAATATAAAAGTCGGGGTCACGTCGGGTAAATAGACACCAAACACGTCAAGCTTTAAAATTGCGCGCGCCCGGCGAAACCGCAAAAAACTACCATACCCAAAATTTCCCACAGGCGACGCTTTAAAAGCTTTTACCGCTCATCAGTTTCGTGTTATCGGTGATTGACGGGCCGAGAATTATTGCTCGCACTGCGACGTTCACGGCGATATGTAACATGTGCGGCGTCATGGGCGCGATCGTCGTTTTCTTACGGAAGCGCACCCGACGCATGTTTGCACGCGTGTATGTAGGGGTGGGGACTTTAAACCATTTTTTTCAAAATTCTTTTTCATGTGTGACTTAATTTTTTTTCCCTATTTTTCACTTAACTTTATTGCTATCACGTAGGGGGCTAAGAAACACCCCCCCCTATGTGATCGCAAAGAGGATGTGACAGGTCCTCTTTATGGAGACATCAGGGGTCTCCAAGACCATTAATGTCACCTAGGGACCCCCCCAGAGAGGTCTGCTTCATCAGCTTCTGATAGAGATGGGTAGCTCATGAGTGATCCGGATCTATTGAGCGGCTCCCTCACAAGAATGAAAGAGCGGTGGCTCAGTAAAAATGAGCGCCGATTCTTCTGGTCTGTGCTCTGCTGGGACTTGTAGTCCCGCACAGCTGGGGGTATTCTGCATTGCTGGATGATGATTATAAAGCAATGCAGAATAGCACCAACTATGTAGGACTACAAGTCCCAGCAATGCATTATAGTGGTGGTGGGAATGCTGGGGGTATTCTGCATAACAGACAAGCAATGGTTTTACTTTAAAAATAACTCCCGTTCCCTCCCTCAAACTACACCCCCGTCTCATTTCCTCTCCTACTATAGTAAAGAGAGCTGTTTAGTGAGCCGTGAGCCGTTTAAAAGATCCGGATCTTTTCAGTGAGCGATCCGATGAGGAGCGCTCATGCAGATGAACCGTTTTGCCCGTCTCTAGCTTCTGAAGCTGGAGAGTGACACGAGAATGCGGAAGTGATGTAATATACAGCGGAGAGGGGACCGGAGGGAGATCGTGTACCCATCTCCCTCTGATCCCCCGTGACAGAGCCACCATGCTGGTCCCGGGCACAGCCGAGCCCGGGACCAACGGGAGGGGGAGGGGCGGCGCTCCGATCGGCACCCCATACAAGCGATCCGCTAGCTCTATAGCTTGTATGTCAACAGGCATTGCTGACTGTTTTAAAAACTTTGGTCGTTTCCCGAGTATTTTGCGGTGCACCCGAGTGGGCGGGGCTAACAGTTCATACACACGGCCTGTTACCTCCAGCAAGCTCCCTGTCGGCCATTTTTATCGCACAGCGGCCGGCCGGGAGGCGGTTAAAGTCAAAATCTTTTTAATCTATTCCAAATGCTGATGAAATCACTTACAACGGGCTTGATGTGGAAAAGCTTTAGAATCAGCCGTTCCCCTGAGCACCGGCCCTGAAATCCTGTCCTAGGGTGGCTCCTTTCCCTTGCGGGGTCCTATGGGGCCGCCCTCGTGTGTGTGCTAATACGCTGTATGTGTCTCCAAAAACACAGCCAGACAAGACACCCCCCTCCCCCTCTCCTTCCTCCATTGTTCAAGTTAGTAGATGTAGAGTGGCTGCAGCTTGCTCTGTCTTTGTGATCTTGTACTGGACAGGAGGTTCAGGGAAGCCGAGCTGAGCGAGTCGGAGCTGTTCAGAAACATGATGACTGGAAGTGCTTTGGAAAAAAATGTAAAGCAACTCTTTGCTGAGGAATGTGTGTGAGATTTATCCGGATTCATCATTGCAATAAAGTTTGAGAGCTTAATACTACTGTAAGTGCTGGACAGGAATAGGGCTCTATAGGGGCCCTAGGGTCAGGTACTGGGCAGGGATAGGGCTCTATAGGGGCCCCTAGGGTCAGGTGCTGGGCAGGAATAGGGCTCTAAAAGGGCCCTAGGGTCAGGTGCTGGGCAGGAATAGGGCTCTATAGGGGCCCCAGGGTCAGGTGCTGGGCAGGAATAGGGCTCTATAGGGGCCCTAGGGTCAGGTGCTGGCTAGGAATAGGGCTCTATAGGGGCCCCTAGGGTCAGGTGCTGGGCAGGAATAGGGCTCTATAGGGGGCCCCAGGGTCAGGTACTGGGCAGGAATAGGGCTCTAAAGGGGCCCCACGGTCAGGTGCTGGGCAGGAATAGGGCTCTATAGGGGCCCCAGGGTCAGGTGCTGGCTAGGAATAGGGCTCTATAGGGGCCCCTAGGTGCTGGGCAGGAATAGGGCTCTATAGGGGCCCCTAGCGTCAGGTGCTGGACAGGAATAGGGCTCTATAAGGGCCCCCAGGGTCAGGTGCTGGGCAGGAATAGGGCTCTATAGGGGCCCCAGGGTCAGGTGCTGGCTAGGAATAGGGCTCTATAGGGGCCCCTAGGTGCTGGGCAGGAATAGGGCTCTATAGGGGCCCCTAGCGTCAGGTGCTGGACAGGAATAGGGCTCTATAAGGGCCCCTAGGGTCAGGTGCTGGGCAGGAATAGGGCTCTATAGGGGCCCTAGGGTCAGGTGCTGGCTAGGAATAGGGCTCTATAGGGGCCCCTAGGTGCTGGGCAGGAATAGGGCTCTATAGGGGCCCCTAGGGTCAGGTGCTGGGCAGGAAAAGGGCTCTATAAGGGCCCCTAGGGTCAGGTGCTGGGCAGGAATAGGGCTCTATAGGGGCCCCTAGGGTCAGGTGCTGGGCAGGAATAGGGCTCTATAGGGGCCCCAGGGTCAGGTGCTGGGCAGGAATAGGGCTCTATAGGGGCCCTAGGGTCAGGTGCTGGCTAGGAATAGGGCTCTATAGGGGCCCCTAGGGTCAGGTGCTGGGCAGGAATAGGGCTCTATAGGGGGCCCCAGGGTCAGGTACTGGGCAGGAATAGGGCTCTAAAGGGGCCTCACGGTCAGGTGCTGGGCAGGAATAGGGCTCTATAGGGGCCCCAGGGTCAGGTGCTGGCTAGGAATAGGGCTCTATAGGGGCCCCTAGGTGCTGGGCAGGAATAGGGCTCTATAGGGGCCCCTAGCGTCAGGTGCTGGACAGGAATAGGGCTCTATAAGGGCCCCTAGGGTCAGGTGCTGGGCAGGAATAGGGCTCTATAGGGGCCCCAGGGTCAGGTGCTGGGCAGGAATAGGGCTCTATAGGGGCCCCTAGGGTCAGGTGCTGGGCAGGAATAGGGCTCTAAAAGGGCCCTAGGGTCAGGTGCTGGGCAGGAATAGGGCTCTATAGGGGCCCCAGGGTCAGGTGCTGGGCAGGAATAGGGCTCTATAGGGGCCCCTAGGGTCAGGTGCTGGGCAGGAATAGGGCTCTAAAAGGGCCCTAGGGTCAGGTGCTGGGCAGGAATAAGGCTCTATAGGGGCCCCAGGGTCAGGTGCTGGGCAGGAATAGGGCTCTATAGGGGCCCCTAGGGTCAGGTGCTGGGCAGGAATAGGGCTCTAAAAGGGCCCTAGGGTCAGGTGCTGGGCAGGAATAAGGCTCTATAGGGGCCCCAGGGTCAGGTGCTGGGCAGGAATAGGGCTCTATAGGGGCCCCTAGGGTCAGGTGCTGGACAGGAATAGGGCTCTAAAAGGGCCCTAGGGTCAGGTGCTGGGCAGGAATAGGGCTCAATAGGGGCCCCTAGGGTCAGGTGCTGGGCAGGAATAGGGCTCTATAGGGGCCCCTAGGGTCAGGTGCTGGGCAGGAATAGGGCTTTATAGGGGCCCCCAGGGTCAGGTGCTGGGCAGGAATAAGGCTCTATAGGGGCCCCTAGGGTCAGGTGCTGGGCAGGAATAGGGCTCTATAAGGGCCCCTAGGGTCAGGTACTGGGCAGTAATAGGGCTCTATAAGTGCCCCTAGGGTCAGGTACTGGGCAGTAATAGGGCTCTATAAGGGCCCCTAGGGTCAGGTGCTGGGCAGGAATAGGGCTGTATAAGGGCCCCTAGGGTCAGGTGCTGGGGAGGAATAGGGCTCTATAGGGGCCCCTAGGGTCAGGTACTGGGCGGGAATGGTGTTATATAGGGATCTCCTGGACAGGAATAGGGCTCTATAAGTCACCTGGGTACTAGGCAGTAATGGAGCTCTATAGGATCTTGCAGTACGAACAGGGCTCTGGAAGAACAGACCGGAAGTGGGTGGTGTGTGCAGTCACTCAGCCTCCCTGTGCACTGTGTGGGAGGTGAGTGATGTCACAGTAAGTGACACACATCGGTCTCTTCGCCTAACACAAAAAGAATGAATGAACTGTGTCCCCTGGTGGAGAGTTCCCGCAGGTCAGGGCAGGATGCCCACAGAAAATATGGCCGCCCCGGAAATGTGCAAAAGTCACGTGGTGATAGGCTCGTTTCCGACTTAGGGAGAGTGATGAAAGGGGGCGGGGCCGGTTATTGCTGCACTTCCGGGATCCTCCGACACACAGCGCCACAGGGAGGAGGAGGGTCACCTACCGGCTGTGTGTGAGTACCGACCTCTCCATAGATATACCCGGGACACTGACCTGTACTGACACCTACCGGTCCATAGATATACCCGGGACACCTACCTGTCCATAGATATACCCGGGACACTGACCTGTACTGACACCTACCTGTCCATAGATATCCCGACCTGGACTGACACCGACCTGTCCATAGATATACCAGGGACACCGACCTGTACTGACACCTACCTGTCCATAGATATACCGACCTGTACTGACACCGACCTGTCCATAGATATACCAGGGACACCTAACTGTACTGACACCGACCGGTCCATAGATATAGCCGGGACACCTACCTGTACTGACACCTACCTGTCCATAGATATACCCGGGACACCGACCTGTCCATAGATACACCCGGGGCACCGACCTGTACTGACACCTACCTGTCCATAGATATAGCCGGGACACCTACCTGTCCGAAGATATAGCCGGGACACCTACCTGTCCATAGATATAGCCGGGACACCTACCTGTCCGAAGATATAGCCGGTCGGTGCGTCCTGTGTGTGCTCTGTGTGGTGTTATGATAATCAGATTACTGTAGTCCGGGGTCAGAGGTCACATCCTCCCCAGATTACAGACGTCTTTATCCTCCAGACTGTCCTCAGCTCAGGATAGACGGCAGGTGACGGCCCAGCTCCTCGCTGTGACCCGCTCCGGATTCATCACCCGTCCTCAGCTCAGGATAGACGGCAGGTGACGGCCCAGCTCCTCGCTGTGACCCGCTCCGGATTCATCACTCGTCCTCAGCTCAGGATAGACGGCAGGTGACGGCCCAGCTCCTCGCTGTGACCCGCTCCGGATTCATCACTCGTCCTCAGCTCAGGATAGACGGCAGGTGACGGCCCAGCTCCTTGCTGTGACCTGCTCTCCTCTTCTAACGAGCGCTCTGCCAATGAGGTGACATCACTGATCATGTGACCTCCATTGATCTTCATCCCCGGCGTGGTGACCCCCCTTTCATGTCACAGTGCCGGTGGTTGTCCTTTATATTTTGGGCTGCGTCCGTCCACTTCCTGCGCTCTGCCTCAGTACTCCTCTCTAGACCTGATAGCAGTGGGCGGGCTCTTGGGAGGAGTTATGCAAATGTCAGGGTGTCGGCCTGGAGTGATGTCATCTTCCTCCTCCGATGTCTCCAGCTTATCTCGGGGTCATAGATCAGTGCGGGGGTTGTAAATTCTCACGGGGGCCCTTTGTACTTCCTGTTTGCGCTGCGCGGTGATCTCCCTCATATACATGGACTTTGTGACATGTAGAGGCGCGCAGAGGACGGGACGGGGGAGACGGCGGAACGCACTGCGCTCCGGACGCATTTATTGGTAAGCGACATTCCCCCCC
>NW_017309701.1:10668-13406 GCF_000935625.1 Nanorana parkeri | reverse complement strand
GGGTGATACGATGTGGTCAGGGAGGTCTCAGGTCCAGGTCAGAGCTGGGGGAGGGTCGGGTCCTCCTCGGGTGATACGATGTGGTCAGGGAGGTCTCAGGCCAGAGCTGAGGGAGCGCCGGGTCCTCCTCGGGTGATACGATGTGGTCAGGGAGGTCTCAGGTCCAGGTCAGAGCTGGGGGAGGGTCGGGTCCTCCTCGGGTGATACGATGTGGTCAGGGAGGTCTCAGGTCCAGAAGACCAGCGGAGGTTCCTGTGTAGGAGTATCGGCCACCATAAGGCGTGGCTCTGGGTGTAGAACTGTTATGGAAATTCGCTTGGGCTAAGCGCACAAATCCATTCCGCACTAAAAGTGCGCCAAACACAAAGAAACACCCCCCCCCCCCCCCCCGTGTGTCTACTATTACCAGTTTCTGAATGAATGCTTTCCATTCATTTAGAACAGATGCTGCAGAAAAACAGACTGAGGACTCTGTGTCCCCAATTTCTTTTTCTATTCCAAAAGGGAAATGTCAGGGGTCTGTTTAGACCTCTGATATTTCCCCCAAAGCCCCACCAACAGTAAAAAAAATTAATAATAATAAAAAATAAAAGAAAAAACAACCCCCCCTAC
This sequence comes from Nanorana parkeri, assembly GCF_000935625.1. Lineage (NCBI taxonomy): Eukaryota > Metazoa > Chordata > Amphibia > Anura > Dicroglossidae > Nanorana > Nanorana parkeri. The sequence goes on along the minus strand of NW_017309701.1, from coordinate 12,794 downwards.
ATACACACACAATTAGACATGTGCAAAGACTAAAAATTAATTTAGGACGAAATGAACGGAAACTAAAAATGTTTTCATTAGTTTCATCAAACGAAACACATTTCTGTGCTATTTTTGGATTTGGCCACCAGCACATTCTGTGCATGTGCACCGCCATCCTGGAGGCGGGGTGCATGACATCACATGATCAGGGCCGGATTTATTCCCCCTGCTGCCCCAAGGCCAGGTTCCCCATTCCGGACACCCTTACACCGGCGCCCCGCAACTTCCCCACAAGGTCACCGCTGCCGCCCCTCTGCGCTCTGCCTCCCCTAGGCCGGGCCCCAGTGGCCTTGTGGGGAATCCGGGCCTGGATTCAAGAAAAGGTGGAGTTTCTGTTTCAAGTGTCCCCTCCACCGAAGCTCCATTTATTTTATAGACGTCAAACAGGAAGTGATGTCAAACAGGAAGTGATGTCCACAACCGACATCACTTCCTCAATACACCAACATATCATAGCCAGCCAACAAAACACATGTACACAATAGAAAAGGGGAGTGTATGTCTGTATCATGGTGGAAGCGGTGTGCAGAAGCAGCATGGTTGCCTATGGTCGCCGCCATCTTTAATCTCCCGTTGACATTGGAGCGAACCTTATCCAGCATTGTTCAGTGAGCAACGCCCAATAAAGTTATTATGATTCTCATGAATGGAAGCTTATCTGCAGGGACAATGCCATACCACTTCCAGCGCGCTGATCAGACGCATCAGAAATACAAACGCACGTTCCTTTCATGAAGGCAGATAGGCATCTTAAAGGAGAACTATGAGGGGGGGGAGGGGCTTTTCACTCACCTCATAGTTCCAGCCGACCTGTGACAATGAGACTGTCACAGGTCGGCTCAGTAGATCGGGAGGTGAGCGAACACATACCGGCGCTCGCTCACTTCTCGATCCTGTCACGGCTCTCTGCCGTGACAGGGGGAGGGGCTGGATTCCCCTCTCCCCGCTCCGATCCTCCAGCGCTGACTGGCGGAACGGGAGGGGGCGGGTACAGCTGGCTCTGCCTCTAGATAGGCGGAGCCAGCTGTCACTCACGCAGCTGGGCGGAGCCAGACAGAATTGTCCCGGCTGCGGCGTCTCAGTATACCGCGAGCTGTAGCTCCCTATATACTGAGCCTAGGGTGACGGGAGGACGCTAATTTGTGTCGCCCCGTTACCCTAAGGAGAACTATGGGGAAAAGCCCTGACCTCATACTTCTCCTTTTAAATAATACTATGTCCTCAAAGCAAATGCATCCACGCCAATAAATCGGCGCACCGCGCAGGGGCCCTGGCCGGCGTCCACACACTCGCTAAGAAAACACTGCTCTGCCACGCATATCCATAGGAATCACGTTCCAATCGAGAGACATGATGACAATATACTAAAAACACATCCTGGTAACATTTCCACAACAGTACCCCCGGGGTTAGTCCTCCTCGGGTGATACGATGTGGTCAGGGAGGTCTCAGGTACAGAAGAACAGCGGGGCTTCCTGGGTATGAGTATCGGCCACCATAAGGCGTGGCTATGGGTGTGTTACCCCCGGGGTAAGTCCTCCTCGGGTGATACGATGTGGTCAGGGAGGTCTCAGGTCCAGAAGACCAGCGGGGGTTCCTGGGTTTAAGTATCGGCCACCATAAGGCGTGGCTCTGCGTGTGTTACCCCCGGGGTAAGTCCTCCTCGGGTGATACGATGTGGTCAGGGAGGTCTCAGGTCCAGAAGACCAGCGGGGGTTCCTGGGTATGAGTATCGGCTACCATAAGGCGTGGCTATGGGTGTGTTACCCCCGGGGTATATCCTCCTCGAGTGATACGATGTGGTCAGGGAGGTCTCAGGTCCAGAAGACCAGCGGGGGTTCCTGGGTTTAAGTATCGGCCACCATAAGGCGTGGCTCTGCGTGTGTTACCCCCGGGGTAAGTCCTCCTCGGGTGATACGATGTGGTCAGGGAGGTCTCAGGTCCAGAAGACCAGCGGGGGTTCCTGGGTTTAAGTATCGGCCACCATAAGGCGTGGCTCTGCGTGTGTTACCCCCGGGGTAAGTCCTCCTCGGGTGATACGATGTGGTCAGGGAGGTCTCAGGTCCAGAAGACCAGCGGGGGTT
>NW_017309701.1:5860-10055 GCF_000935625.1 Nanorana parkeri | reverse complement strand
CGTCACGCTGCCCTGCAGGACTCCGCGGGGGATACGATGTGGTCAGGGAGGTCTCAGGTCCAGAAGACCAGCGGGGGTTCCTGGGTATGAGTATTGGCCACCGTAAGGCGTGGCTATGGGTGTGTTACCCCCGGGGTAAGTCCTCCTCGGGTGATACGATGTGGTCAGGGAGGTCTCAGGTCCAGAAGACCAGCGGGGGTTCCTGGGTATGAGTATTGGCCACCGTAAGGCGTGGCTCTGGGTGTGTTACCCCCGGGGTAAGTCCTCCTCGGACGCCTCCATTTGATGATCCGACCCTTTTCTTCCAGGGCACCATGGCAGATCCCAACAAGCCCCAGAGGAGGATGTCGCGGACTGGAATCTCGCTGTACCAGATGTTGGGGCTGGAGAAAGGCGCCTCCCAGGATGAGATAAAGAAGGCGTATCGGTAATACTGAGACCCCATTGATCACGCATTGGAAATGACTTCATGAGGCAGCAGCCAATCCCATCTCGCCTTTCATCAGAACTGTGAACGATGAGATCTGATTGGCTGATCCAGGTCAGCACATTGCTCATTGTCTGTCTTGTCGTCTCTTCAGGAAGCTCGCCCTGCGCTATCACCCGGACAAAAACCCCGACAACCCCGAGGCGGCCGAGAAGTTCAAGGAAATCAACAACGCCAATACCATCCTGAGCGACGACAACAAGCGCAAGATCTACGATGAGTACGGCTCCATGGGGCTCTACGTGGCCGAGCAGTTCGGAGAAGAGAGCGTGAAGTACTACTTCCTCATGTCCAAGTGCTGGTTCAAGGTGAGGCCTGGAATCCAGGAGGATTGGGGAGTTGTTCCTGGTCATGGTGGAGATCGGGGGATTGGGGACATGTTGGAGATCAGGGGATTGGGGACATGTTGGAGATCAGGGGATTGGGGGATTGTGGACATGTTGGAGATCGGTGGATTGGGGACATGTTGGAGATCAGGGGATTGGGGACATGTTGGAGATCAGGGGATTGGGGACATGTTGGAGATCAGGGGATTGGGGACATGTTGGAGATCAGGGGATTGGGGACATGTTGGAGATCAGGGGATTGGGGACATGTTGGAGATCAGGGGATTGGGGACATGTTGGAGATCAGGGGATTGGGGACATGTTGGAGATCAGGGGATTGGGGACATGTTGGAGATCAGGGGATTGGGGACATGTTGGAGATCAGGGGATTGGGGACATGTTGGAGATCAGGGGATTGGGGACATGTTGGAGATCAGGGGATTGGGGACATGTTGGAGATCAGGGGATTGGGGACATGTTGGAGATCAGGGGATTGGGGACATGTTGGAGATCAGGGGATTGGGGACATGTTGGAGATCAGGGGATTGGGGACATGTTGGAGATCAGGGGATTGGGGACATGTTGGAGATCAGGGGATTGGGGACATGTTGGAGATCAGGGGATTGGGGACATGTTGGAGATCAGGGGATTGGGGACATGTTGGAGATCAGGGGATTGGGGACATGTTGGAGATCAGGGGATTGGGGACATGTTGGAGATCAGGGGATTGGGGACATGTTGGAGATCAGGGGATTGGGGACATGTTGGAGATCAGGGGATTGGGGACATGTTGGAGATCAGGGGATTGGGGACATGTTGGAGATCAGGGGATTGGGGACATGTTGGAGATCAGGGGATTGGGGACATGTTGGAGATCAGGGGATTGGGGACATGTTGGAGATCAGGGGATTGGGGACATGTTGGAGATCAGGGGATTGGGGACATGTTGGAGATCAGGGGATTGGGGACATGTTGGAGATCAGGGGATTGGGGACATGTTGGAGATCAGGGGATTGGGGACATGTTGGAGATCAGGGGATTGGGGACATGTTGGAGATCAGGGGATTGGGGACATGTTGGAGATCAGGGGATTGGGGACATGTTGGAGATCAGGGGATTGGGGACATGTTGGAGATCAGGGGATTGGGGACATGTTGGAGATCAGGGGATTGGGGACATGTTGGAGATCAGGGGATTGGGGACATGTTGGAGATCAGGGGATTGGGGACATGTTGGAGATCAGGGGATTGGGGACATGTTGGAGATCAGGGGATTGGGGACATGTTGGAGATCAGGGGATTGGGGACATGTTGGAGATCAGGGGATTGGGGACATGTTGGAGATCAGGGGATTGGGGACATGTTGGAGATCAGGGGATTGGGGACATGTTGGAGATCAGGGGATTGGGGACATGTTGGAGATCAGGGGATTGGGGACATGTTGGAGATCAGGGGATTGGGGACATGTTGGAGATCAGGGGATTGGGGACATGTTGGAGATCAGGGGATTGGGGACATGTTGGAGATCAGGGGATTGGGGACATGTTGGAGATCAGGGGATTGGGGACATGTTGGAGATCAGGGGATTGGGGACATGTTGGAGATCAGGGGATTGGGGACATGTTGGAGATCAGGGGATTGGGGACATGTTGGAGATCAGGGGATTGGGGACATGTTGGAGATCAGGGGATTGGGGACATGTTGGAGATCAGGGGATTGGGGACATGTTGGAGATCAGGGGATTGGGGACATGTTGGAGATCAGGGGATTGGGGACATGTTGGAGATCAGGGGATTGGGGACATGTTGGAGATCAGGGGATTGGGGACATGTTGGAGATCGGTGGATTGGGGACTTGTTCCTGGACATGTTGGAGATGAGGAAATGAGGTGGGACCTATGTGACTTGTAATGCACTTTGTTGTGAGAAGCTCGCAGTGTGCAGTGACATCGGAGAAAGCGGTTTCAGGAGAGGAGCCGGGACACGTCGCTGCGTGGACAATGTTATTGACGTTGATATTTCCTCTGCAGGGTCTGGTCATCTGCTGCACCTTGGTGACATGCTGCTGCTGTTGCTGCTGTTGCGGGTTTTGCTGCGGCCGCTGTAAAGCTCCGGAGGAAGACGAGTCTTATAAGTGTGTGAATCCAGAAGACTTGGAAGCTCAGATCAGAGCGGAGAACGGTGAGTCCGGTATGGGGGCCGGTGGCGGCTGTGTGGTGGATGATGAGGTCTCGGGTTCTCTGGTGTTTAATGTCTTCTGTTTCTCTGCAGGGGAAGAGGTTATCAACATGCAGCCGTCTGCCGGGCCTGCGGTGCAGCCCGAGTCACAGAAGTACAACTCCTAATACTGTGAGTCCTAAGTGTGTGTGCGCGTTTGTGTGTGCGTGTGTGCGCGTTTGTGTGTGTGTGCGCCTTATAGCGGGGTGTTTCCTGGTCCTTGAGAAGATTTGTGTCCTTTCCTGGTCACCTTCATACCATCGTGTCCATCCTAGTCCACCGAGTGTCCTGCCCAGACCACCTTCATACCCTCATGTCCATCATAGTCCACCCAGTGTCCTGCCCAGACCACCTTCAAACCCTCATGTCCATCATAGTCCCCCGAGTGTCCTGCCCAGACCACCTTCATACCCTCATGTCCATCATAGTCCACCCAGTGTCCTGCCCAGGCCACCTTCATACCCTCATGTCCATCATAGTCCACTGAGTGTCCTGCCCAGACCACCTTCATACCCTCATGTCCATCATAGTCCACCGAGTGTCCTGCCCAGACCACCTTCATGCCCTCATGTCCATCATAGTCCACGGAGTGTCCAGGACTCCATGCTTCAAGCTTGTCATAGTTCACATTGGCATAGTGCCGGGTTATCCTGCGTCTGGTGTCCAGCGGTGACACTCGGTAGTGATGGTATCAGTCTGTCCTCTGTACTGATAAAACCTTTTCTCAATGTCCGTCTCTCAGCTTTGCACACTAATGAACCTTCGCAGTGTCCCTTGTCTGTCATCTCTTCTCCCAGCATGCATCGCTCCTCTTCACAACGGTAAACCTCCTTCCTGTCCGTCTCTCATTTTTTCACAATTATGAATCTCTTTCCCAGTGTCCCTTTGCCATCTCCTCTTCCCGTTGTCTGTCCGTCCGTCCATCATCTCCTCTTCCCATTGTCCGTCCGTCCATCATCTCCTCTTCCCATTGGCCGTCCATCATCTCCTCTTCCCAGTGTCCGTCCATCATCTCCTCTTCCCATTGTCCGTCCATCATCTCCTCTTCCCATTGTCCGTCCATCATCTCCTCTTCCCATTGTCCGTCCATCATCTCCTCTTCCCATTGTCCGTCCGTCCATCATCTCCTCTTCCCATTGTCCGTCCATCCATCCTCTCCTCTTCCGT
>NW_017309701.1:4194-5356 GCF_000935625.1 Nanorana parkeri | reverse complement strand
GTCCGTCCATCATCTCCTCTTCCCATTGGCCGTCCATCATCTCCTCTTCCCATTGGCCGTCCATCATCTCCTCTTCCCATTGGCCGTCCATCATCTCCTCTTCCCATTGGCCGTCCATCATCTCCTCTTCCCATTGTCCGTCCGTCCATCATCTCCTCTTCCCATTGGCCGTCCGTCCATCATCTCCTCTTCCCATTGGCCGTCCATCATCTCCTGTTCCCATTGGCCGTCCATCATCTCCTGTTCCCATTGGCCGTCCATCATCTCCTGTTCCCATTGGCCGTCCATCATCTCCTGTTCCCATTGGCCGTCCATCATCTCCTGTTCCCATTGGCCGTCCATCATCTCCTGTTCCCATTGGCCGTCCATCATCTCCTGTTCCCATTGTCCATCCATCATCTCCTCTTCCCATTGTCCATCCATCATCTCCTCTTCCCAGTGTCCCTCTGCCATCTCAGCTTCCTATTGTCCGTCCATCATCTCCTCTTCACCCTGATAAAAAACCTCTTCCCAGTGTCTATCTCTCACCTTTCCGTCATACGGGTGAACCTCCTTCCCATTGTCCATCTATGATCTCCTGGTCACACTGGTTCACCTCCTTCCTGTTGTCTGTCCATACATTTCTTATTTCTCCTTCCCATTGTCCATCTAAGGTCTCTTCACACTGGTCAATGTCACTCCCGTTGTCCGTCTGTCGTCTCCTCTTCCCGTTGTCCGTCTGTCGTCTCTTCTTCCCGTTGTCCGTCTGTCATCTCCTCTTCCCGTTGTCCGTCTGTCGTCTCCTCTTCCCGTTGTCCGTCTGTCGTCTCCTCTTCCCGTTGTCCGTCTGTCGTCTCCTCTTCCCGTTGTCCGTCTGTCGTCTCCTCTTCCCGTTGTCCGTCTGTCGTCTCCTCTTCCCGTTGTCCGTCTGTCGTCTCCTCCTCCTGGTGTCTCATCCTCTCACCTCTCTCCTTCCAGGTCCTTGGACCCCCCCCGCGGTCACCTGGATAGCCGCTGTATTGGACGGGATCCCTTTCTCGTCATTTCCGGAGACGTCCGACTTGGAGCTCCTGAGGAGAAGGAGAAAAACAAATCTGTTGTGAAGATCCCCCCGTGGCTCCTCCCAGTGATCTGCAAACCCCTCCTCCATCTTTTTTTGTGGACTTCTCAGCAGGGGGTGGGG
>NW_017309701.1:2906-3963 GCF_000935625.1 Nanorana parkeri | reverse complement strand
ACTGAGGATATTCTCCGCCATGCTGGAGGCGTCGGTTCTTTAAGACCTCAATGCCAATGTTTGCTGTAGGCCACGCCCCTCCTCATGCTCCGGGCAGACGATCGCACTTTTATGAAACGTCTGACCGCGGCTCCCTGACTAGCGCCCTTCTCCCGGGAGCGCGGGGGCTCCACCCCCACCACTGACTCCTTACTGTAACCAAGTCTAGTTCCCGGGCTGGCGGCCAAAACCAGAACTTTAATTCATGGAAACCCGCAGAACAAAATGGAACCGGAGCTGTTTTTTTTTTTTCCCGTAGACGCGGCCTCGCGCTTCCTGTCGAATGTTTTAGTGTCATTTCAGTTCCTAGACGCATAGAAGAATGATGGCGGACAAAGGCCACGGCGGCCCCCTTTTTTGGGAGAACCTTCGCTGATAATTTCCTGTCCCCCTGATCTGTATCCCCCCCCTCCGCTGACCGGACCTTGAGCTACAGCTCCAGAGAGTCTAATGGCGGATGTTTGGTGGGGCCGCGGCGCGGGCGAGCAGGACCTGGTTTATTGTTCTCTCGAAAAACGTAGTCAGTCCCACTATGCCCCTCCCCCTCCCACAATGCATTTCTGCATCCTGTGTGCAATCAGTACCTCATTTTAGCTTTTTTTTATGTTTTTTTTCTGGACACCTGAACACGAAAGTTTGTATCGGTTTTGCCAAATCTACCAGTTTTCTCACCAGCACGCGTCGTGCCAACGTCTGAAGGGAGGGGGCGCTGTGGACTGGTATGTGCCACCATACAATGGTGTCTGAGAGCTCTGGGTGGAAGGAGATCACACTACCTCTGAGCGTCCCGGAGCTTTCATAGAAATCACCCCCCAAAAGACTGGACTCCGTGTCTTGTACGGACTATGAAACGGGACCCGGGGGTTGAGGTTGAGGTTGGTGCTGGCAGTTGTCTGTAGTTCCATACTGGGACCCTTTAAGAACCGCGAAATCTGTGCCGTCTTGTCCACCATTCCTTGGTGTGGTGTCTGGACCAGAAGTGAGGGGAGAGCTCCCCCGCAGGAATGTGGACTATTGC
>NW_017309701.1:586-2694 GCF_000935625.1 Nanorana parkeri | reverse complement strand
CCCCCCCCCCCAATGCAAAGCCAAAGAAAGTTTTGGCTGAATAGAGGCTTTAACCCTCAACATCATCTCATGGTCCCCTCTCACCTCCAGTCCCCCGATAATGACACGCCCGCATGTATTGTGACCAGTTAGCAGCTCCGTTCCTGGACTACTGACCACGCGCCATTGCCTGTGAATTAATGAGGGAAGCCATCTTGGTAGTCTTCTTACCGTACGGCTGATGGCCAATCACTGTACCCCTCCCATCAGACAGGGGAAGCAACCTTCCAATCCCTCCCCAACTGACTGATGGCCAATCGCTCATCCTACATCCCAAATACCATGGGGAAACCACCTGGTAGTCCCCTCCCTCCCTTCCTGACTGATGGCCAATCCCTTAACCTCATCCTCCATCCTAGATACTATGGGGGAACCACCACCTGGTAGCACCCTCCTCTCCTGACTGATGGCCAATCCCTTAACCTCATCCTCCATCCCAAATACCATGGGGAACCACCACTTCACCACCTGGTAGCACCCCCCCTCCCCTCCTGACTGATGGCCAATCGCTTAACCTCATCCTCCATCCTAGATACTATGGGGAAACCACCACCTGGTAGCACCCTTCCCTCCTCCACTACCCCTTCCATCAGACACCGTAGGGAAGCCATCTGCTAGTCTTCTCTCCACTTGACTGAGGGGCAAATTGCTCCGCCCTTCCAATCAGACAGCATGGGGAAGCCTCCTGCCGGTTGCACCCTGACTGATGGCCAGTTGCCCCACCTGGAATCAATGGAGAAGCCACCTGTTAGCCCCTCCCCAGATCATTTATACCCATTCACACTACCCCACCTTGACACCATGGGGAAGCCATCCAGAAGTCCCCTACCCACCGCCCTGATGGCCAATTTTATTACCTTTCCCATTGGACAACATTTGGAAGGCCACCTGGTAGTCCCTTCCTGACTGACTGACTGATGGCCTCCCACAGGAGCTGCACTTTTTAGTCATAAGAAACATCCATTTTTCTGGTAATTCAGCCCAGACTCATTCCACTTCAGGGTTCCCCTAGTGGGGGATGGGAGAGGGGGGGACACGGCTGAGCACAATAGATACACAACTGCCAGTTCCATCCTAAAAACTGAATTATCGGCTTCCGGTGAACGTGTTTTTATAATCAGAGTGTATTCCCCGATGTCTATTAAAAACATTGTCTCCCGTTATTAACCACCAAGAAGTCTTCTCCATCTGTTATTACGCAGCAATAGAATGACGGCCGTGTTCTAATGTGAGGGAACGGATCCATGTCATGGAATCCAGCGCCAGCGCCATGAGGTCCTACAACTCGTATGGGCCAAAGTCTGACCATCATCCCTACGTGAGCTCGAGGGACATCCCATTCCACCACCATGGAATGGTGAGATGCAGGTACCACTCCCCCATGACCATTCATTTGGTGGTGTCCTCCTCTGTGACATCCTCCACTCTTCTGGGAAGTCTTGCTACAAGATTTTGGGGGGTGTCTGGGGGAATTTTTCCCATGTGTGAGGTCAGGTCCTGATGTTGGATGAGAAGATCCGGGCTCACAGTCAGTGTTCTAATTCATCCCGAAGGTGTTGTGTAGATCCTCCTCGCCATGGATTGGAATGCCAATTGTGAACCATGTCTTCTGGTCCTGAGGTTCCTCCGGAGGTTTGGAAGGACTCCTTGAGTAGAGCGTGAATCTCCGCCCTTCCACTCCTCTCTTCTGGAAGAACCCCAAGATGAGGAGACCTGGCTCAAATTCATCCGGGGGGTGTTCAGTAGGGTGAGGTCAGGACACTCGGGTTCCTCCACCAAGCTGGACCCCCTCCCCCACATGTCTGTATCGAGCTGGCTTTGTACACAGGGGACAGTCATTGTATGGAGCTGGCTGTGTACACAGGGGACAGTCATGGGGGGGACAGAAAAGGGTCTTCACCAAACTGTGACCACAATTGTCTACAATGTCTTTGCATGATGGAGGAAGATGAGCGGGACCCTCACTGGAGACCCCTGAACCCCGTCACTGGAGACCCCTGAACCCCGTCACTGGAGACCCCCTGAACCCCGTCACTGGAGACCCCCTGAACCCCGTCACTGGAGACCCC
>NW_017309701.1:0-246 GCF_000935625.1 Nanorana parkeri | reverse complement strand
CGAGCCCCGTCACTGGGGCCCCCCCGATCTCCGTCACTGGAGACCCCCCGATCTCCGTCACTGGAGACCCCCCGATCTCCGTCACTGGAGACCCCCCGACCTCCGTCACTGGAGACCCCTGAACCCCATCATTTGGAGGAGTTCCAATTTGTCATAAAGGTGGTCAGTAGGTTGAGGTCAGTCCCTCCACCACACTGGTCCCCCCATGGTGTATTATAAACTAGTGCATCACTCATTTTGAGCTTG
>NW_017309700.1:42274-50350 GCF_000935625.1 Nanorana parkeri | reverse complement strand
CCAGAGTCAGCTCTGTACTTCAATCCCCATAAGTCTCTGCCACCAGGACACACAGTTCCTGACTGTTCACAGTCAGGAACATTAATCACTGTAATAGCAAGTATATACATATATATCTATAGGGGCTACATAATAATAATAATTAGGGATGCACCGATACTGATACAAGCATCGGTATCGAGTACTTGCGATACCGAGTACTTGCATGAGTACTCGTACTCGTGCAAATACTCCAATACATAAAGCGATTACCTGTGCCGCATTCAGGGACCCGAATCCGTTGCACACAGGACCTCCATCGCGTCTTCAATATAGCAAGATGGCCGCGACCTCCTCTGTCATGTGCTCCATTCTGACCTCTTCTCCCGCTGATTGGCCGATTGGATGTTACTAACTGTACTTTGAGCGGATCCCCTCAGATCATCTCACTTCTTTTTCTTGGGAAAATAGATGATCACTGTCCTGAACAGTGTATTATTGTATAGTGTGGCACAGCTGTATCCAATTCTGCATACCTGGCTTTATATTATAAAGTTCTTATAATATAAAGCCAGGTATGCAGAATTGGATATAGCTGTGCCACACTACAGAGTGTTCATGTTCTTCATAATATTAAGAAACTGACCTAAAATCATGATTTTTGTATTGCTTTAGAAAAAATGTGACCTGTCCCTTTAAGAAAAAGTATCGGTACTCGTACTCGGCCTTAAAAAAGTGGTATCGGTGCATCCCTAATAATAATAACAAAAATAATCTTACCAAGAACAATAGGTGTCTAGCAACTTTGTTGCTTGGCCACCTAAATATAGCTGCAAGCAGCAATAAAGGTGGCCAAGCAGTAGAGCCGGTCATAGCACATGAGAAGACATTGTAGTTAGCGAGATAAAAAAATACAGGACATGATTTCATGAATTATTTTAAAAAATCAAATTCAAAATGGCCACCGACCTTGGTGACCTCTGGATGCCATATTGTATTTGGCAGTTATGATGTTGAGTTATCATATGTATAACAAGTTTAACATTCTTCACTAGTGATATAAATGCACATTTATGCAATTGGATGCAATGTCAAAAAGTGATTGGCTTGTGGCGGCCATATTGATTTTGGGATCGGGCCTGGTTTTACAACCCTGGTAGAAGAGGTAGCCGTGGACATATGTGCAAAGTTTTGTGTTATTCTGATAAATGGTTTCAGAGTTTAAGGTTTTTGCACAATATTACACCATCCACAATGGATGCCAAACCATATATGATTGCAGAGCTCAGAATATCCTCACATAGAAATTTGTATATCTGTAGCCTTAGAGGTTATGAAAAAACAGATGTTTGAAAATTATCAGAAATAGGTTTGCCTAAACCAAGATGGCCGCCAGAGCATGCGACCTATGACCTTTATGTTTCCAAGGTTTAAACACAGCACCGTTCTCTACCATTGTTCCAAATTTCATGAGTTTTTACATAACGGTGTGGCAATAATTAGCATTTGAAAAAAAGAGCACCAAAATAATAGAAATATTTGTCGAATTTGACACAATGCAATATGGCCGCCGAACCATGTGGCCAATTGACTTGTAATGATCAGTTGTGAATGCAGATCATATCATGACTATACACCGCAATTTGTAGATCTGTAGCTTTATCAGTTTCTGAGAAACAGATGTTTGAATATGGAGCTGAATATAATCACCTAAAACAAGATGGCTGCCAGGCAATGTGACCTATGACCTTTATGTTGCAAAGGTTTGGGCATAGCATAGAGCTGTACCATTGGGCCAAGTTGCATCGGTTTGTGAGTAACAGTGTGCTTATAACAGGCTTTTGACAAAAAGGCCACAACAATAATAACACTATCTAAACACCATTGGCTTGCAGCTGCCATTTTGATTGTGGGATCGGGCCTATTTCTACAACCATGGCAGAAGAGGTCGCCCTGGACATATGTGCAAAGTTTGGAGTTATTCTGATAAATGGTTTCAGAGTTTAAGTTGTTGACAGAATATTGCACAATCCAAAATGGCTGCCAAACCATGTGACCAATAGCGCTACAATGAGCTCATCTTACAACAGAGCAAAGCATAAGATCAGACAGCAAGTTGCACATCTGTAGCTTTAGCGGTTCTGGAGATGCAGGTTTCTGAATAGTTCACAAAAATCGTCACAAAACCAAGATGGCTGCCACATCATGTGACATATGACCTTTATATTATAATATCATATGTGCAAAGTTTTGTGTTATTCTGATAAATGGTTTCAGAGTTTAAGGTTTTTGCACAATATTACACCATCCACAATGGATGCCAAACCATATATGATTGCAGAGCTCAGAATATCCTCACATAGAAATTTGTATATCTGTAGCCTTAGAGGTTATGAAAAAACAGATGTTTGAAAATTATCAGAAATAGGTTTGCCTAAACCAAGATGGCCGCCAGAGCATGCGACCTATGACCTTTATGTTGCAAAGGTTTGGGCATAGCATAGAGCTGTACCATTGGGCCAAGTTGCATCGGTTTGTGAGTAACAGTGTGCTTATAACAGGCTTTTGACAAAAAGGCCACAACAATAATAACACTATCTAAACACCATTGGCTTGCAGCTGCCATTTTGATTGTGGGATCGGGCCTATTTCTACAACCATGGCAGAAGAGGTCGCCCTGGACATATGTGCAAAGTTTGGAGTTATTCTGATAAATGGTTTCAGAGTTTAAGTTGTTGACAGAATATTGCACAATCCAAAATGGCTGCCAAACCATGTGACCAATAGCGCTACAATGAGCTCATCTTACAACAGAGCAAAGCATAAGATCAGACAGCAAGTTGCACATCTGTAGCTTTAGCGGTTCTGGAGATGCAGGTTTCTGAATAGTTCACAAAAATCGTCACAAAACCAAGATGGCTGCCACATCATGTGACATATGACCTTTATATTATAATAAGCTCTGCAGAGCACAGGGCTGTAGCATTGTGCAAAGTTTCATGAGTTTTTTAGTTACAGAGCACTTGTTACAAGTGAAGCGCTCACCCCCGAAGGAGTCGCTGAATATGAAATAGGGTTCTCCTACCTGTTGGTTCCAGCTACCGGTCCCCTTTGATCAACAACAGCACACCGACACTCATGGACAGAATGGCTCGAGTCTTAGGGATCTTTTTGGGGTATTTATTTGCAAGTTCAATAGGAGAGAGGGTTTAGGATCTGTAGGATGCCCTTGGAATTGCTTCTGAGGACAGCTTTCTCCCCTAGCAACCGCTAAGGCCGATAGCACTGTGATCTGTGGGCGGAGGAGGGAAGAGTATAAGTGTATTAGGCTGCATTCACACCGGTATCTTTAGGAGCAATTAGGGATTCCTGCATCAGGAACATGCGTTTCCTGCATCAGGAATCCCTAATCTGGCGTTTAAAATCGTCAGCTGTCACCTATTCAAGTTAATGATCAGGTGACAGAAGTTGCATGTAAACTCCTGCACACCGCGTGTAATATGTGTAATATGTGATATTATTACATTTGGTTAGTAATCAATCTCCCTGGATTGTGCATCCAGGGAGAGTCTTTTCTAACCGCATGTAATAATATCAAATATCATTTAGAGCTGCAACAATGATTCGATTTAGTCGATTAAAATCGACGATCAAAAACGTTATAAACGTTTTCGATCGTCGATTAGTCGGCTATCTATTACATTTAAGTTTTCAATTATGCAGCGCCAACACAGATGTTACAAAAATAGGTAAAAGTGATACATTTTAACATTACAATGTGAACAATGCACCATTGATAAATAATAAACTGTGAATCGTGTTAATCCGTGAAGAAAACTAGTAAGGATGTGGAACTATATCCACTATTGTACATCAAATGTGTCTTTATATATCCCAAACAAAAAAATGAGATTTAAAATAAAGTTGAAAAATCAAACGTGTTGTTTATTTATTTTTTTCAAACACTGTAAATAAAAATAAAGTGTTCCAGGTGTGGAAAGTTTATAAATTCGAAACAGTTCCGTGATAAATTGTTGGGGATGCTGTACGTGTCCCCTCAGGGTGTATACTCACCACAATGTAGTGGCTGTGGTAAGCAGCCTGAAGCGCTTTGAAGGGAGCAAATACTCCCGAAGCTGTGGCATCCTCGCTGTATCTTTCAACGGTCTGTAGCCGGCAAACGGTTTATCTTCAAAATCATACAAGAAAAGAGCCTCTCATAGCGTAGAAATCTCGAAACAGGACTTTATTCGAATCAAATAAAAGCAGAACAACGAAATCCACAAAAAAATCCAAAAAAACGTTCCGGTCAGCAAACAGTATAATCTACGAAATCCTGTGTCTGGTGTAGCATAAGGTTAGGCCCGCTCCTACGCGTTTCGTCTCACCGACGTCCTCAGAGGTTTAGCAGGTCTAACTCGCTATACCAGATCCGTTCTCTATATAGTGTAGTCAATTAACTGATTAGCGGTAAATTAACCTCCAGTATCACTCTGTCGTTTAATTTGACGGGGATATATGTGTATACTGTAAACCAACCTTTAAACTCTATAAATTAAGACCGGAATATGCATGTTTGTGTTAAAAGTTAAATTCACATATAGTGAGTCGACTATAATTGAAGTAATCAAAAAACATAAGTAATACTAAAAGTAACAGACATAAAACCCGTAATGTACATATTAACCAGTTGACATCCGCGGTGTTAAACCCCCTTCCCATCCAGGCCATTTTTCAGTATTCAGTGCTGCGGTACTTTGACTGACATTTATTCCGTCATGCAGCGTTGATGATTAAGTAAAAATTATAAAAAATTATAAAATTTAGAGATATCTTGTTTGAATATATACTGTAGGTATAATCAAAATTTCTTTGGACAGGAACATATGGAAAGAATGAAAAGGAGGGTGGCCAATAATGATTAATTATAAGTTATCCAATAATTCCTATGTGTCTTAACCTGCAAGTATGTTATAAATCGTTAGATAGCTACTACATATCTAGGTCCGTGATACAAGGGCATTGTGTGAAATTAGTGGTCAGACCTCGCTATACTGTTTCGGTTGCATAAACATCAATAGAAGGAGACATATCTTATTTCTAGCAGAAAAACTGTTAGGGTCCTTACCCCACTAGGTTTGTTACCATTGGATCCATTAGATAAATTACAAAACTCCAAAGATATCCCCATCATTAATCAATTAATGAAAGGTGAGATCCAAAATTAGATGATTACTTATTGTTTAGAAGACAGTTCAAATCAAAATCTCTATTCAGTCCTTTTGGTGTCAGGGTGTCCAATAGGAAGATCCGCTTGGATTCGTTTTGGGAGATCTTGCGGGTTAAGTTAGTACCCCTCCAGTGCCTTTCCACCATCAATTCCTATCATCTTATCACCTTCAAAAGTTTCGGATCCCTGTTATGAAAAATCATAAAGTGGCGTGAGAGGCTGTGTTTATTGAATCCATTTTTATGAATGGGATTGGGGCCTATATATCACATATAGTTAAATTTCTATTTTAAAGGAGAACCATGGGGTAAGTTTTTTTCCCCATAGTTCTCCTCATGGGAAGACATAAACTAGCATCCTCCCGTCACCCAAAGCTCAGTATACCGCGAGCTACATCTCACGGTATACTGAGACCACCGCAACCTGGACGGATCCCAACATCACTGTCAAGATCCACCCAGCTGCGTGAATGACAGCGGGCTCTGCCTATCTAGAGACAGAGCAAGCTGTACCCGCCCCGTTCGTTCCTCCAGTCAGCGCTGGAGGATCGGAGTGAGGAGGGGGGGAATCCCTGCAGGGAGCAGTGACAGTCACGGCTTTCTGCAGGGACATGATCGAGAAGTGAGCGAGCGACGGTATGCGTTCGCTCACTTCCCGATCTATTGAGCCGATGTGTGACAAATTACATTGTCACACGACGGCTTAAACTATGAAGATGAGTGATTTTCAGTCACCTCATAGTTCTCTACAAGGAGGCATTAGGTGCAGGCTTTTAAAATGTTGATTTGTAGTCCTCTACAGGTGGTGCCATTCTGCCTTGCCATATAATGTATTGCTGGGATGTGTAGTCCTCTATTGCTGGTGGTGATATTATTCTGCATTGTTGTATAATCTATTGCTGGAATTTGTAGTCCTCTATACAGTGGCACAACTATCATGGTCGCAGCTGCAACCGGGCCCTGGTGTTCCGACACTTGGGGGAAGCAGACAGGAGAAAGAGTGGCCCGGTAAATGCCAGTCCCCTTCCTATCAGTCTGGGGCCCTCCATCCTTTAAACCCTTGGTTCTAAACTGGTGGGTCGCGACCCCGTGTACAGTGGGTCCCCACGTGCCTTCAACTTTTCTAGGTATGGGGCTCCTCAGCCTCCCCTTAGTGCAGCACTGTTAGTTATCGCGCCAAGCAGCCATTCAAAATATGCTGCCTGGGGCTGAGTGTCAGCTTGAGGTGGGGTGAGCTCCATCCATAAGTGAATTACTTACAGCTCCCTCGTGTGCCCTGTAGAGGTGCCTGGACCGGAGTGATGTAACATTCTGGCTCTCGGCACCTCTACAGGGTGTACGGTATTTTTTTTTTTTTTTCATCGAAGCCCGTGGACGTGCATCAAAACAAACTTCCCCCTGTGAACAAAAAAAGTGAACCGTGAAATCACAGCACACAAAAAACGAGCACAAGGGTGCAAGGTCCTTCAAAAGAAGGGACCTACTTTCCCGACCCCCCGGGGCGCAAGGCTCCTGACAGGGGTTGAGACTGTCGGACCACCAACCCGAAGGCCGGTAATCAACAAATCCTGTTCTGTCCCTCCACCTCTTCCCGCACACACCTTCTAAAAAATAAAAAAATTAAAATAAGTACTAAATAAAGAAAACAACACAGTTGTCAATACCACTGCTTCCAAACACTAAAATGCCATATCCCCTCTGCCTCAACCTTCCCTAGCCTCTGGGCATCACAGTACCCATACACAAACAACCTCCCACGAATCATCGCCACACATCTCTTCACACTTAACCTTTCTTTCCTAAAAATCAAAATATTCCTAACATCCCACAAACTCTCCTTCACACAATTCACAAGAATCCACAAAACTCTCTCCTCCTTCCTTCCCACCGCCCACAACCCATACATCATCATCTCAAACGTCAATTTCCCCACTCCTGCCAGACCACTCACCATCTTACTCATACTCTTCCACACTTTCCTTGCAAAACCACAATTCCATAACACATGATCCACACTCTCCACCCCACCGCACCCCACCCTCGGGCACCCTTCACACCTCACCAATCCCCTCCTCCTTTGAAACTCCCTCGTAGGCAAAATCCTATGCACCGACTGCCACGCAATGTCCTTCAATCTATTCCCCAACACCTTTGACCCCACGTTCTTCCACATTCGCTCACACTCCTTCACCCTCAAACCTCCAAGCCTCACCATCGTCTCTCCCTCCCCCAACACTTTCTTCACCTCCTTCTTCTCACACCATTGTTCCCCCGTCACCCTTTCCCATCCAAATTTCTTTATACTCCTCTCGATCCTTCCATAAAACCACGGAGAAGAAAAACACACCGGCCTTCTCAAGTCCGTCACCATCCACCCCATCCTCCTCAATATACCCCCACCCGCATACTTCATCATACATCCACCCAAACTCTCCTTCCTACAAATCCTCACACACATCCCCACATACTTACTCACCACAAACTTCTCCACATCCACCATACCCTTTCCACCATTCAATCTACCTTTCATCAGCTTCTCCCTTCCCAACCTCTCCATCTTTGATGACCATATAAAACAAAAACATACCCTCACCAACCGTTTTAACACAATATCCTGTGCCGGAAACACCAGATACAGATACAATATGATCGGCAAGATCACCGCCTTTATTATTAAAATCTTCCCCTCTATAGTCAATCGGCGTAACGACCACATTTGCACTTTCTTCCTCACCTTCACAATCACGGCCTCCCAACTTTCCCTCCCATACAACTCCTTATCAAACAACACTCCCAATATTCTCACACTCCCCCCACACACCTTCCACCCACATTGCTCCCTCCTTCTCCATTCCCCAAAAAACTTAC
>NW_017309700.1:22487-36572 GCF_000935625.1 Nanorana parkeri | reverse complement strand
ACTTCAAGGTGCTCCCCGCTCGTGGCCTCGGCATACGATGCTAGCCGACTCTCAGCCACCCCTGCAGGGTTCAAGGGAGCCATCCGCATGGCCGCCACCCTCGGGCATCGGCGCATCAGGTGCGACTCCTCACCACAGGTATAACATTTCTTGCCCTCCTTGCACTCTGCCGTCTTGTGCCCAGATTGAAAACAATTCCGGCAGGTCATACCCTTTTCGCAGCTCTCCTTCGTATGCCCGAAGGAGAAGCACAGGCGACAAAATACCGGCTGGCCAGGGTACCAAAGGTAGCCACGGTTTACCCCGATCGAGAAAGCCTGGGGGGGGTGCCGCACCCCTCCTACTCCGTCTGGGTCCGCACCCAGAACCACATAGAACCTCCTCTGACCATTAAATGTCCCAAAGACGTTGGTCAATCTAGTGCCACCGGACACGGACTCACAGTACCTCATTAAAAATGCCCTCACCTCTGTATCCTTCACGAAAGGGTTATACATGTGGACCGTGACCGGCAACCGCACCTTCGTCTCACTACTAAGAAACTGGATCCCAGCTAAACGCTCGTCACCAGCCTTCTCATTTTTCCGTGCCAACATTGTCTGCAGGTCTTCCCGTTTCCAGAATGTAATATCATACAAACCAGTTGAAGGAAAAGCCTGCACGCAAAAAATGCTCTCTCTTTCCATTCCAAGCAAATCCTCTATCACCGTCTTCTGGACAAAAAAAAGTCCCACGTCCATACGCCTGCCTTCTGGAATGACCAACCTAACAGTGTTGGGAGCCTCAGGATTTCTCGCTGCCATCCTTCGCTCAAGAAAAACACCACACCAGTCCACAAGGAAAGGCGGGCAAGGGGATCGCTCCTCGTTGCCTGGGGACTAAGCCTGCTTGGCCAATAGCAGCATGGTGGGGGCCCTCCGAAGAGAGCACACCCCCCAAGGCCGACCGCAGGGTACCCCAGGCACCTTCTGACCAAGAAACAAGGCAGTTGATACTACACTTGATCTTAGACAAAAGGCCGAGAAGCGGTAGCTGTACAAACAATGCACATATGGGTGGAGTTCCAGCACAGCAACCCACACTGGACCCCAGGCTGAGGATCCACTCCAGTCCTCGTAAGATAGGGAGACTGGGGGGATTTTAAAATAAAAATTGTATTTTTGAAGTGTGTATATGTTTGTGAGAATGTGTCTGTGGTTATGTGTGTCTTTCAGTGTTTTTCAGGGCCCATTCACAGTGCACTAATTGCACAGACCCGTGCGACTAACACACTTTACCACCCGTTCTGGTGTGAGAGGTAAATTGCATTGCCATTCATTTGAATAACAACCCAAATGCACCTCCCACCCACAGTCCTATTGCCTGCATCGGAACGCGCAGTACCGCAATGCCGTGCATTCCATTGCAGTGCAATTTGGGCCACGACTTAATGACCAAGGACAAATGTGGGTCCGGAGCAGGGGCGGACTGACCAGTCGGGCACTGCCCGAGGGCCCGTGGCCAGTATGCGGCCCGTGGCCCCTGCCCTGGCGAGACAAGCACGCAGCCCTGGCGAGACAAGCACGCAACCCTGGTGAGACAAGCACGCAACCCTGGCGAGAGAAGCACGCAACCCTGGCGAGACAAGCACGCAACCATGGTGAGACCCAGCCGCCCGCACCCTCTGCACAGCCATGTTCTGACCCTGCCGCCCAAGCAGCCCTGGTGAGGCAAGCACGCAACTTTGGTGAGACAAGCATGCAGCCATGGTGAGACAAGCAGGTAACCCTGGTGAGACAAGCAGGTAACCCTGGTGAGACAAGCAAGCAACCCTGGTGAGACAAGCAAGCAACCCTGGTGAGACAAGCAAGCAACCCTGGTGAGACAAGCAGGCAACACTGGAGATACAAGCAGGCAACCCTGGTGAGTCAAGCATGCAACCCTGGTGAGTCAAGCATGCAACCCTGGTGAGTCAAACACGCAACCCTGGTGAGTCAAGCACGCAACCCTGGTGAGACAAGCACGCAGCCATGCTGAGATCCGAACGCAACCCTGGTGAGACAAGCACGCAGCCCTGGTGAGACAAGCAGGCAGCCATGCTGAGATCCGAACACAGCCCTGGTGAGACAAGAATGCAGCCATGGTGAGACAAGCATGCAGCCATGGTGAGGACCACACAGCCTTGGTGAGACACTCACAACTTACCTCTGCACTCTGCATCATGTCGCTGACCTCTGCACTCTGCGTCACGCCGCTGACTTGTGCATTACTACTGACCTCTGCATTTCAGAAATGTAATATCTAAAATTGATTCTGCTGCATTAGGTCCTGTGCAGCAGCCTTCTGGGGAACCATGTAATGCTCTGGACTACAAATCTCAGAGACATAAAGCTTATCTCAAGGATGAGCCCAGCTGTAAAGCTTGGCAAAACTTTAATTTCTATTTGTTGTCTGTTCTTGCAGTAAACCTCAAGGAATTGGTGAGACAAGCAGGTAACCCTGGTGAGACAAGCAAGCAACCCTGGTGAGACAAGCAAGCAACCCTGGTGAGACAAGCAAGCAACCCTGGTGAGACAAGCAGGCAACACTGGAGATACAAGCAGGCAACCCTGGTGAGTCAAGCATGCAACCCTGGTGAGTCAAGCATGCAACCCTGGTGAGTCAAACACGCAACCCTGGTGAGTCAAGCACGCAACCCTGGTGAGACAAGCACGCAGCCATGCTGAGATCCGAACGCAACCCTGGTGAGACAAGCACGCAGCCCTGGTGAGACAAGCAGGCAGCCATGCTGAGATCCGAACACAGCCCTGGTGAGACAAGAATGCAGCCATGGTGAGACAAGCATGCAGCCATGGTGAGGACCACACAGCCTTGGTGAGACACTCACAACTTACCTCTGCACTCTGCATCATGTCGCTGACCTCTGCACTCTGCGTCACGCCGCTGACTTGTGCATTACTACTGACCTCTGCATTTCAGAAATGTAATATCTAAAATTGATTCTGCTGCATTAGGTCCTGTGCAGCAGCCTTCTGGGGAACCATGTAATGCTCTGGACTACAAATCTCAGAGACATAAAGCTTATCTCAAGGATGAGCCCAGCTGTAAAGCTTGGCAAAACTTTAATTTCTATTTGTTGTCTGTTCTTGCAGTAAACCTCAAGGAAACTGACACAGTAGCATTAAAAGTACTTTACTTGGTGAAAATTCTGCGTGTACAAACTTAGTTACAGGAAAAGCAAACAAACACATCAACAAGACAGGCTGCTACAAACATTCACATGCACCCACTACACTATCTTCTAGTACATGTATGATTTCTAGGAGAGGAAACACTGAAAATGTACTTAGCTTAGGCTGCAGGCTCCACAAATTCCGTGATGAGCAGGGCTTGGCCTAGGAAGAATGGCTTCTCGTTGCAGTATCCTTTGTATGTCCTGGTCTTGAAGCAAGTCCTCTCGTCTTGTGAAGCGCCCTCTGTGAAGCCCTGGTCTGGTGAAGTGCTCTTCAGCTACTGGCTTTTTATTGAGAGAAACTGGCCTCACACTTTGGAAGCGGCGCCCCTAAACCTTTAGGAAAATGCAATACAGTTTCCCACCTCTAGGTGGCAGCGTTGTACCATAAATTGCCGTCAGTAGTCAAGATTTGATTTGAGTCTTGACCAGGCTAGGTGTGACTATTGACGATCACCATCCCATTGTGATACAAATCAATACAGGACAAGCTACACCATTGTGTAAAACCAGTTTGGTCTGTATTGTTGGCCCCTTCCATTGTATGAACCAAGTTTCTATCAACAAACAAACAAAACCTCCGTCTCTCTTGCAAATCTATGTGTGTCTGAAAAAGTCCACTAAGATATATCGCAACACATTCCGCCCTGGACTATTTCAGATACCACACAGGAAAAATGAGTGTACCCTAACCACTAATGACACTCATACCAAACATTCATTCACAATGGATACAACAACCCCCCCAAGTTCCTCTACTAAAGAGGTGTTTCAGTCTTTTGGCAAAGTTCATGAGAGAAAGTCCAGTCTTGTAGGCTTATTCTGCTCAGTTCCCGTGGTCTTCCTCTTCTCTTCATCCTGAAGCCACTTTCTCCATGGATCAAATCGGAGACAGCCTATGGAGTGGAAAACAGAGTGGGTTATCTGTTCCTTCCAACAACACAAAAACAGTAGACCCTGGCCCTTCCGCTACAATCTCTCCTTTAACTGGCTTCTTGCCTCTCTCTCTGACTAATACTTTGCCACCGGTTTGTACCCATTTGTGATCCTCCCAAAGAACATCAATAGGGAGGAGAGGAAATATACTGATATTTCCCAGTGTCACATTACAATTTATCTTGGAAGGTTTGACGTTATAGAGCTTCACTTTCCACTCTGACTGAGAAGTGTCAACTAACCAGTCAGAGTCCCAATCACTATCCTGAAGCTCATCTGCCAATGCAAATATAACTTCAAACCTTCCTGCCAGATCTCCTCTTATTCCTAGATAGGCCTCAGCTTCAGACGTATCAGACATTGTTTCGATTTCATGGGAAGCAGTGATCTGGTAAGTATTGGGACCCGTTCTTTTAGGAACATCATGTAAATACTGAATTCTGCACTCCAGCTGTGGAACCTGTGCTCCAGCCCCCACTATCCTCTCATACGGTGTGCATTTGGCTATAGGTCTAGAATTTAACAACAGAATTGCCTGTATAAGGACCCGATCCCACACCCTCAGTGTATGTGTGGGTGTAAGCTCGCGTATCTGGTCCTTCAATAGCCCGTTGTATTTTTCAATTAAACCAGCCGCCTGTGAATGGTATGGGATGTGGCAGGGCCAGTACACTCCAGAATCTTTGGTCATCTCTTGTTCTGTAGATCCGATACATTGTCTTTCTCTGCTTCCTTTCCCCCTGTCTGGCTGTAACCTGATCTACGGCCCTAACAGGTTTTGTATTGGTCTCCTCTAGCTCCCCCAACTGGTTTAAAAGGGTAGTGGCTTCATAAATCTTGCTGTTTAATCCCAGGCCTCCCAGCCAAAGACAACAAAGGAGCTCTGAGATTAAACGGTGCAGATCTCATCAGCTTGGAGCGCAGAGCAGATGTGAACGGTTTCATGATATAGTACAAAACCTAAAGACAAGTCTGTTTCAGTTGAGTCCACTGCAATCCCGGACGAGCCCCCAAATGTAATGCTCTGGACTACAAATCCCAGAGACATAAAGCTTATCTCAAGGATGAGCCCAGCTGTAAAGCTTGGCAAAACTTTAATTTCTATTTGTTTGCTTTTCCTGTAACTAAGTTTGTATACGCAGCATTTTCGCCAAGTAAAGTACTTTTAATGCTACTGGGTCAGTTTCCTTGAAGTTTACTGCAAGAACAGACAACAAATAGAAATTAAAGTTTTGCCAAGCTTTACAGCTGGGCTCATCCTTGAGATAAGCTTTATGTCTCTGGGATTTGTAGTCCAGAGCATTACAACCACATGGCGCACGCTTAGAGAGCTTCTGTGGCCTGCACATCTTCCCCTCCTGAGACCATCAACAACCCTCCTGGGACCCTCCTCACCCCTACTGGGACCCTCCGCACCCCTTCTGGGACCCTCTGCCCGAGACATCTGGCCGGCAATTTGGAGCAGAGCATGTACAGAGTATGTACCAAATTCATATACTATTATTCTGCATTGCTGTATAATGTATTGGTAGGATTTGTAGACCAATATAGCTGATGGTATTCTGCATTAGAGTGTAAGCTTCTCTGTACAGAGACTGATGTGACTAGCTCTGTACAGCACTACAGTATATGTCAGAGCTATATAATTGTATAAATATAATAGTACAGCACTACGGTATATGTCAGAGCTATATAATTGTATAAATATAATAGTGTGTAACTGTGTGTGTGTGTGGGGGGGGGTGTTTGGGGGGCCAGTGCCCCCGCTCCAAGCTCACTCACTCTCATATCTGCTTTTATGAGAAGATATTGATTTATGCCTTGCTGGTACATTGACAATAGCATTAGCAATGTCTCCGCAAATAGTCTCAAATCAAATAAAATGATCTTAATAGATACTGGTCATTCTGAGCAGTATTGAATGGGGTCCATGCTGGCTAAAATGGCTGATCGGAGCAATGAACATGACTCAGCACATCATAGTCTAATGGCGCGAATTTCCCAGCGCGCGTTTCCTTTGTTTAACAAGGGTGCGCGCATTTGCGTGCACCAGCGCTAGTTAGTCATGCACATTTCTCTGCGCATCCACGTTGGTGCACTCCCCTTTTCTTTTGTTATGTAACTGTACATTTTGGGCTGATTGGCTAATGTTGTAAAGCCATCTCCCTCTGGGCGTTATCCTTTTGTCTCACTATCGAAGTTCTTCTTTTCCTTATACAAAAGAGCTCAATACAACGTGCTTTTAAGCGCGTGGGAATTATTTGTGCTTGGCGCACCTTGATGCCGAAAGTGTACCTCTTAACGCAGCGGAGATTTGTGCACACAGCCCAAGTGAATTCCCATAACACTTTAACAGAAGCATCAGAGAATATGCCAAGTTTTGGCTGTGTACTTTTGTAGAGGGTACAGGAGCATATGCAGGTGCGTATCTACCGCAAGGCAATGTAGGTATTTGCCTTGGGTGGCACCTTCCAAGGGGGAGGCGTTTTTTTGCCGCCCACGCCCCCAAACCAGTGAGCACCTCACCTACCATAAACATGACCACATTGTGTCCTCATCAGCCTCGTTCAGGACCTCCAGGCACATTGCACAATCATATCTTCTATAGCCAGGGCTTTGTTATCTCTGCTTTATTCTGCTGCGTATGCTGCTTAGCACGGATCCCATGCTCGGAGTTTAAGGCAGGGGTTCAGGAAGTCTGGAGAGTCTCGGGACAGCTTACATGTTAAGGGCCAGCAGTAGGTGGATGGACATGGAAGAAGACTTCTCTCCCCAGCCACAGACTCCTGTAGCTCACATCCTCCCTCGGGTAATGGTCCCTCAGGGCTCGCAGGGTCCGGCGACGCTGGGTCTTCAGCATAGCTGCGAGGCCGAAGCCGGGTCCTTATCTGAGTCACCTCACTGACAACAGTGTCAGCTGTACCGAGGTGGGAAGACTAGATACACTTACTAGATTTTTTGATGACTGTCAGCTGTTCAGTGTGGGGGGGACCGTGCGAGTCCCCTGTCTGTGTGCCCTTGCCTCCCTCACACACACCCACAACCATTCTATTGTACTACATGCAGTGGCATAAAATATCAACTATATCACCTATCACCCTATATCACCTCTAGTCATGACAGGCTGGTTGTGGTTGTGTCCCCATAATTAATTTATATTTTATTAAATGCAGTGACAACAAAGTGACTTGCTGTATGCAGCTTCTGACAGGACAAGCAAAATTTGCTAAATTTGCATTAATAGCGCAACCTGTCAGAGGGTGGATACAGCGTGCGTGCTGTATTCAGCGACTGACAGGTTGCGCAAAATGTCTTCAACAGGAAAGGGTGGGGCAAATTTAGATGGGGGGGGTGCCCGGGTTTAGTCTTGCCTAGGGCAGCACAAAACTAAAATTCACCACTGAGCATATGTGAGTGAAACCAGGGCCGTAGATAATTTTTTTTGCTGGGGGGGTTCAGCTTCCTCAAATTATAAGATTTTATCTAGCAGACACACCAAGGTTTGAGCAATACCGATTTTGTTGTTCGACACCATATGGATAAAAAAAATGTTTTCAAAAGACTTATAATTGGTACCAATTCACACAAACCACTTAGTATACACTTATTGGAATTTTTTTTTTTTTTTTACCAAAAACATTTAGCAGAATGAATGTTGGCCTAATTTTATGAAGAAATTTGATTTTATTTGATATTTTGTATAACAAAAAGTTGAAAATATTTATTTCCCACAATTCCCAGGAAGCCTGTTTCACTTGTTGCTAGGCAGCCTGGCTTCCTAACCAATCAGGAACCTGGGCGGCATGTAATGAACCACCTCTCAGCTTCCTGATTGGTCAGGAAGCCAGGAAAAATGCATATGAAAAATGTGACGCCAGCATCTATGTTAATCAGGAAGCCAGGAGGCGGGTCGTAACATGCCACCAGGCTTCCTAATTGGCTAGGAAGCCAGCTTCACTTGTTGGTAGGCAGCCTGGCTTCCTAATCAATCAGGAAGCCAGGTGGTACATCATGACTATCATGACTGATAATTGGGGCACAAGGCACCGGTATCAGCATTTGGTATCGGTGAGTATCAAAAATATTGGTACTCGTACTCTATACTGAAAAAATTGTATCGGTGCATCCCTAATTTACACTAATATGGAATCTTGGTGCTGGTGACATCTGTACTGGAGTTCTTTTGTGAGTGGTGCCATCCGCAATCATTACAAGCACCCATTACTTTTGGTATATACGGTAAGGAGTGCAGCAAGGTATATAGATACTGCTTTGTATAGTACATATATGGGGACCTGTGGCATACTGGCATCTTATGGGAGCATCGTTTACGTACAGACAGGGGCGTATCTGCCGCGAGGCAAACAAGGCATTGGCCTTGGGTGGCAGACTTCAGGGGGGCAGCAAAAATGCTGCCCCCAAAACACTCAGGCAGCCGGGCGGAGGAGGCGGCAGCGTCAAAGGACGGAGTCCGCAAGGTGTCAGAGAAAATCGGCGAGGAGGCAGCGGTGGAAGAGGCAGAGGAGACGGAGCAGCAGAAGTGGGTTAGGTGAAGCAGGAGGGGGCGCGGGCGAGGCCAAGACGATGTTGGATGAGAAAGGGCCAGGTCATGGAAGAGCCGTCGAGATGCGAAGGAGGCTGGGGCTGGGAGGCAGCACCAGCCAAAGGTGGAGGAGGCCGGGGACCAAACAGCAGGTAAGATGATCACACTGCTGCTAAAGGGACCGTGCAGAGCCCAGCATGGATTCTGCACAGCCCACCTGAGAGTCTCGGGTGGGCTGTGCAGGATCTGTGGTGGGGTCTGTTGTGGAAATTTTATTAGGATGTGTTTATAGTATATTGTAATATTGTCATCATGTCTCTTAGTGTCCAGATTTCTGCGTCACGCTCGATTGGAGCGTGACCCGGATTATTCGACACTGGGGATAAACCATTGGAGTAGATATCTTCCTGTATCTTCCGGAGCAGTGGTTTCTTAGCGAGTGTATAAACGCCAGCTAGGGCCCCTGCACGGTGCGCGGATTTATTGGCTTGGCGTGAATGCACTTGCTTTGAGGACATAGTACCATTTAAGATACATATCTGCCTTTTTTAAAGGAAAGTGCATTTGTATTTCTGATGCGTCTGATCAGCGCGCTGGAGATAGTATGGCATTGTCCCTGCAGATAAGCTTCCATTCATAGGAATCATAGTAACGTTATTGGGCATTGCTCACTGAGCAGTGCTGGATAAAGTTCGCTCCAGTGTTAATGGGAGATTGTGTTTGTGGGTCTGGAAAGATGGCGGCTGTGCATACATGTGGCAAGGAAGAGTCATGTTCTGCTCATCTGTTATCACTTCCTGTTTGACATCACTTCCTGTTTGACATCACTTCCTGTTTGATTCTTTTGATTAGTGAGAGACAAACGGGCTCTTGGTACAGAATCTCCATGATGAAAGCGCCACCTTTTCTTGACTCTACATGACTCTGCAGAGGTACCTCCGGTCCTTGCACAAAAGAGCGTAATACACGTACTTTTAAGCATGGGGAATTCTTTGCGTTTGGCATACTTTGGTGCACTTTAGCGCAGCATGGATTTGTGTGTTTAACCAAGCGAATTTCCATAACATGACTATGTTGGGCAGAGCCCACCACACATCCCGCACCGGTCTGCAGTGTCTCAGGGGGGTGTGTGCATGATCTGTGGTGGGCTCTGCAGGGTCTCGGGGGCTTTGCAGGATCTGTGGTGGGCTCTATGGCAGAGCCCACCACAGATCCTGCAAAGCCCCCATGAGATCCTGCGGATTTAGTGGGGGGGCGCTCCAGTTTCGTCTTGCCTAGGGCGGCCCTAAACCAAAATACACCACTGTGTACAGATTGTATATCTGTGGATCGGTGGCACACTGGCATCTATGTGATTACCTCCAATGTTATTTAATCACAAAATATGTGCATAGTATACTTTACCAAAAAATTGCCGCAAGATGCTACAGTGTTCGGGTTTGGCTTGAAGAAAAGGTGGCAACCCTATCACCAGGCTCTGTAACTTTCAGGGTGATCATTAAACTTTTCTTTTTTTTTTTGTTTAATATAATTTTTATTATTATTTCACATTAATACATTTATACATTTTCATGGAAAAAAAGATATAAAATTTCCTCTTACTACATAAATATCATATATTTTGTTAAACAAAGCCTATTCTGTTACTTTCCCTTTCATTCTTATCCAAAAACATACATTTAGTAATGCCTCTCACCACAACTGTTATCTAATTTACCTCTGTTCTCCTTTCACATTCAATCTATTACCGTATCTTCATCTAGAGGGGGGGATGGAACAGTCACTATGTGAATTTGTGTAAAACTTCTTTAGTGTTGGTTTCTCAAACCATATCCTGAAACCCACTCTCCCTTTCTGACCTTTTTTTTATATATTCCTCACTCTACTCTTGTGTTTAAAGGAGAACTATGGGGTCAGTGTTTTTCCCCATAGTTCTCCTTAGGGTAACGGGAGGACACATCAGAGAGCCGTGACAGGATCGAGAGGTGAGCGAACCCGGTATGTGTTCGCTCACCTCTCGATCTACTGAGCCGACCTGTGACAGTCTTTGTCACAGGTCGGCTAGAACTATGAGGTGAGTGGAAATCACTCATCTCATAGTTCTCCTTTAAACAAAAAATATTCTAAACTAAGATGTCTATATGACAATAAATTCACTCCATTTATATTATTTACCATTAACTCCCCACAAATACTTGTGTTCTTATTGATCTTTACCGTGATTCCATTATCTAAAAATATCCATTAATCCATTTACATTATAACACACACTGTGTTTAACTACCCACTCCCACCTTGCCAATCTACTCTCCCTAGGTGTTACCCCTGTCCCCCCTCCCTCTCTCCTCCCTCCAGTAACTACCATACTTATCTCTAAACTATCAATCATACAGACCAAATGCTTTAACATCTATCAGTAAATAACTAAATCTGCTATTTATGTACCTCTATGTACCTCTGTCTATATCGCCATGAGCTCATATAATTTCTAAATTCCTCTGAATGTCTATACCAGGGGTCCTCAAACTTTTTAAACAGTTCACTGTCCCTCAGACATTGTTGGGGGCCGGATCAGGAAGCCAGGAGGCGGGTCATGACATGCTCCCCAGCTTCCTGATTGGCTAGGCAGCAAGCTTCAGTTGGTAGGCAGCCTGGCTTCCTAACCAATCAGTAAGCTGGGCGGCACGTTCTGACCCACCTCCTGGCTTCCTGATTGGCTAGGAAGCCGGCTTCACTTTTTTCTAGGCAGCCTGGCTTCCTGACCAATCAGGAAGCCAGGTGGTACGTCATGACTTGCATCATGGCGTCCTGATTGGCTGGGAAGCAGGCTTCACTTGTTGGTAGGCAGCCCGGCTTTCTAACCAATCAGGAAGCCGTGACACAAGTCATGACGTACTGCCCGGCTTCCTGATTGGTCAGGAAGCCAGGCTGAATAGAAAAAATTGCTGCAACAGAGCGTGCTGGTTACTACTTAAATCGGCGCGCACTGTGTGCAGCTTCTGAGAATATACGCTATTAGCGTAGCAGGAGCTCTGCAAAATGCGCAACCGGCTTCTCCGCTACGCTAATAGCGTATATTCTGAGAAGCTGCACACAGCTCGCGCCGGTTTAAGTAGTAACCAGCACGCTCTGTTGCAGCTTCTGACAGCGTGGGAGATGGGACGCTGCGTTCGTCGGTGGATCTAGGGATCAGGCGAGTATTAAAAAATATATATGTGTTTTAATTTATGTTCCCAGGGACATTTAAAAATGTCCCTTGATTTTATTTTAACAGAGTTGTTAACTTACCCTGGTGGTCAGTGGGGGCTCCCTGGTTGTGGGGGGTCTGCTGTGGCCGCAGTTGCAGTGGCTCCCTCCGCCACCTCTCTGCCACCTGCGCCCGGTCAGCCCGCCCGCTCTGTAATCGCCGGCCGCTCGCTGCTCAGGGGGGTCCTTAGGAGGCCCCAGCGGGCGGCCCTCTACAATGCCTGATTGCCTCGTATGCAATCCGGGCTGTCTGGATCAGGCAGACACGGCCCTCTAATCAGGCATCGTAGAGGTCCGCCCGCTGGAGCCTCCTAAGGACCCCCTTGAGGAGCGAGCGACGGCACAATTAGAGAGCCGCATCTGATGCAGCGGTGACGCGCTACGCCACTGGGAGGGAGTGAAGACAGCGCCACCCGGTGCCGGTCACCCGCCACCCTTCACCCGCATCTCATCGCCCACAACCCACCGCCAGGAGCGGGCCGGGTTAAGGACCCTTACGGGCCGGATGTGGCCCGCGGGCCGTAGTTTGAGGACCCCTGGTCTATACACTTCCCACTTCTCCCATATGTTATCATATTTATCTTTCCTATCTGCATCTCTTACGCTCAATTCTTCCATGTATCTTATTTCTTCCATTATGTTCCCCAACTCTCTAATGAAGGCGGTTCCGTAGATTTCCATCCACGTGATATACTTACTCTGGCTGCGGCCATTACGAATCCTAAAATATCATTCTTTATCTTTTTTATGGGACCAGGGATCAACGATAATAGCCCAATTAGTGGGTCACTTTCAATATTCGAAGCCTCCACAGAGCAGTATACTTCAAATACTAATTCTAGGACAACTCCATAAGATATGCAAGTACGTTCCCTCCTCTATACTACATCTCCAACATCTATCGGACATTTCTGGAATTGTATGGTTAAATTCTTCTGGACATCTATACCGTCTGGACAATATTTTATAGTTTTTTCTTGATAGAATGAAGAGGTGACAGAACAATGTACCATGGTAAATATTCTTCCCCATTCCTTCTCTGATATTTCTCTCCTCATATCTTGTTCCCACCTTTTCATGTACTTTGTATGTCCACTGGCTTCCTCCTCCCTCATCAGACCATAAACCACCGATAGAGTATGTGCGATTGGTGAATCCCGTACACATAATTTCTCAAACGGTGTAAATGGCCTATTCAGGGTATTACTAGCCCTAAGATATCTTATATAATCTGACAACTGTATTGCCTCCATCCAGAATTTTCCGTTGGATTGCCTCTCCGTTCTCAACAATTTTTTCAGTTCGCCCTTTCCCATCTCTAAGACTTGCCATATTTGTATAGGGGAAGTACTCTCAATATTTAGGAGAGAACCTACTTGCATACCCGGTGGGAATTGTGGATTTCCTATAATAGGAGTCAGTGGCCCAGGTCTAGAAGATAAGTTATATTTATCGATGGTCCTATCCTATATTCGTAAAACTGATTTTACCAAAAATGGCAGGGTAGACATATGTGGTCTATGCTCTATTGACAACCAAGGGATATTCCTTAAAGGTATAGGAGAGATATCTGCCTCTAATTTTACTCCCCCTTTATTTTGGCTGTTATGTATCCAATCTAATAATGTTGATATTAAAGCGGCTGTATGATATCATGCAAAATCCGGAATACCCAATCCTCCTCTTTGTTTTGGTCTCATTAATACGTTTGCACTAATCTCTGGTGTTTTATTAGCCCACACAAATGTCATAGCTGCCGACTTGAGTTTTTGAAAAAAAGAACTTGGCAATGATATAGTGACTGTCTAAAACCTGTACAGGATTTTGGGCAGTATGTCCATTTTTAGGACATTTACCCTACCCAACCATGACAGGCGTAGACAGTTCCATGTAAAAAAATGGACAAAGATTTTATCTAACCAGTCCCTAAAGTTAATGGCATAGAGAGTATTAAGATCTTTAGGTATGTTATTGCCCAGGTATACAATATAGTTGGGCTGCCATCAGGGCCGGCCTTAGGGGTGTGCGAGCAGTGCGGCCGCACAGGGCGCCATGGCAACAAGGGCGCCGTGCGGCCGACACAGCTCGTCCTGGGGGTGGCTTCTCTCCCCCTTACCGCTGGGCGCTGGCCATCCGATATGACAGCGCT
>NW_017309700.1:19488-21910 GCF_000935625.1 Nanorana parkeri | reverse complement strand
GAGAAGCTGCTGCCTCTAATTTTCCCCCCCCCCCCCTTTATTTTGGCTGTTATGTATCCAATCTAATAATCTTGATATTAAAACGGCTTTTTTAATAATCTTGATATTAAATCCGGAATATACAATCCTCCTCTTTGTTTTGGTCTCATTAATACTTTTGCACTAATCCGTGGTGTTTTATTAGCCCACACGAATTTCATAGCTGCCAACTTGAGTTTTTGAAAAAAGGAACTTGGCAATGATATATATATATATATGTCTGAAACCTGTACAGGATTTTGGGCAGTATGTCCATTTTTAGGACATTTACCCTACCCAACTGTCTACAGGCGTAGACAGTTCCATGTAAAAAAAATGGGCAAAGATTTTATCTAACCAGTCCCTAAAGTTAATGGCAGTACTAGCAGTACTATCTCTAACTTCCGCCCTTGAACAAAACCTGTTTGATCCATATGTATAATCTTAGGCAAAACCTCTTTTAATCTAGAGGCCAACACCTTTGCATATAATTTCAAATCGATATTAATAAGGGAAATTAGGCGATAATGTCCGCATTCTGTTAAATCTTTCCCTGGTTTTGAGAGCACAGATATATGAGCTTCTAATGTCTGTGTGGGGAAGGGGCAAACCTCTGTGACTGAATTGCTTTTTTTATGAAAGTGATACAGAATCTGTGAGCGTTTTTCTGGTACATTAAATCCCCTAACATTATAAGTAACCAGTCCTGGCTTATTCATTGCTTAAGTGTATCTCCCTCGAGGTACAATTTGCATTAGACCTGTTCAGACAATACACAACATATCAATCTCAACATTATGATTCCATCCTTCTTTCCCATTCTAATCCTCAATACTCCATTCATACTCACTACATACATACATTTACTATATTATTGTATTTACCATATCGTCTTACATGAACTATACAAGATAGTCCTACTAACCAAGACTATACTGGAGTTGTAGGGGCCGAATATGTTTCTGCCAAGTCTTCGTCCCGCCACAAGCCCAGCCTTTAAACATTTTCTTACTAAGGCCTTATTTGTTATATTTACTTATAATCATTATTATTATTTATGTCATCCCGTTTCCCGCGTACTTCCTTTTCTCCCCCCTCTTTATCCCAACAATCCTAACATTCTTATATAAAACATTGTTCTCCTATTATTTTATATTTGTTCATCCAAATCTTATACTTTGATTCACTTCTTATATATTCCACGAGGCTTTACTACTGTCCATTCCTTTCTTTGTGAGCCATCTATCATGCTTAATACAGTTGGCCACTCTGTCAATTGTATTGGGGGTATCCCTAGAGTGTCCAAGAAACCTTGTAAATCCTCTAGTGTCCTGAATTTAGCTGTTCTTCCGTCTCCATGAGCTTTCAGCTGGAAAGAAAACCCCCATCTGCATATTACATCTCTCGGTCTTGTGGAATCTCCTTTAAGAAGTCCTGGTACTCTGAAAATTTCATCAAAAGTTAATGCAGATTCCGGGGTTTCATCCAGTGTACCATTTAGTGTAGACTTTACTGTTGGAATAAGATTTTGTATCTCAATCGTCTCAGGAATACCCTGTATATTATTGCGTCTACTCCTGTTTTCAATGTCATCCATTTTATATATCATTATATATCCTGGATCTGCATTGAGTGATTGATAACTTGCTGATGTACATCCATTCTGGAAGAACATGTATCCATTTTCTCCTCCAATCCATTTACCCGGTCACCAATATTAGCAATATCTGCTTTCACAGCCTGCAGCTCCTCTTTATATGTTGCTTCCAGTCTAGCTATATATCCTTCCATATCCTCTTTATTGGAAGGGATTGCAAGCATTCTCTTAGACCTTGTTGTTCCACCCCCTCTTGCTCTAACAAACGAGCGGCCTTTTTAGCTATAGGGATACTGCCCCGTGCTCCTCTGTGACTCTTGTCTTCCCCTAGGAGAAGCCTTAGCTTCCTTAGTTATGCCTGTGTTGGGCAGGCAACACAGGCATAACATGATCTTGCACGGCAATGTCCTGGCCCCGATCATTCACCGAGAGGTGGGTGCCGCCATTCTAACCCCCTCTCCCAGGGACAGTCTCGACCGGGTACCTGTAAAGTATGTCCTGATTCTCGTCGAGGAGCTCCGATTCATCTGGGCTGCAGGCGGCGGCTGTTGCTGCTTCTTCTTGCCACCAATCCACGGAGTCAGTGCTGTTGAATAGCTGCCGGGTGTGGAGCGTAGTAGAGCAGATTCAGCCAAGGCTTTTCCTTAGCTGGGCATGTGATCGTGCGACGCTCAGGAACCCAGCGTCCTACGTCATCGGCGCGCCGACATCTCGATCATTAAACTTTTCAAGTGCTTTGGTGACTAACTTGCATTGTGCAAAGAACTTTGCAAAGTCTACTGTGGCTTGATTAGCTGGCTGTGTATT
>NW_017309700.1:18835-19162 GCF_000935625.1 Nanorana parkeri | reverse complement strand
TGGCTTGATTAGCTGGCTGTGTATTGCTATGGTGGAAAGGTCGTGGGTAACAGGGCCAGACTGGGACAAAAAATAGGCCCAAGCATTTTAGACGGAGCGGTCCAATCATGTGACCCCGAAGGCCCCGCTCCCAATCCAGGGGTGGGGCCAAACATGGAGGTGCTATCGAGGGGCGGGGCCAAACACTGAAGCGCAATCGAGGGACAGGGCCAGTTGCTGGTAAGTAGAGGAGGGATACAGTTGACACACACGCTTGCAACAATATAGGAAGTTGACTACAGAGAAATCTTGTGATATCCTCAACGTATCTCTGCCTCCCCAGCAGTC
>NW_017309700.1:544-15903 GCF_000935625.1 Nanorana parkeri | reverse complement strand
CACATTGCAGCAGCCTGCTCAGTTTCTCAGTCCGGGAACTAGCACGATGCCCCGCCTCCTAGAGCTCCAGCATTGTACACGGCAGGAGGACTGGAGGAAACAACCCTGCAGTGGCCACAGGCTTGAGAGCTCCAGCGCCCCAGTGCTGCCTGGGGAACAGTATAGCGCCCCCCCGCACCCTCCCGGCCAAGTCTGCCCCTGAAGGGACCCCTTTTCCTGGTTGGGCCCCCCTGCACCCGGGCTCTATAGCACCCTTGGGTACACTACACTCTCAGGCTCCCTCTCACTCTCAGGGATTAGTAATATGCTGGACTCAGGGATTACTAACGCGCTGGCTGCACTCTGGGGTCACCAGCGCGCTGGCTGCACTCTGGGGTCACCAGCGCGCTGGCTGCACTCTGGGGTCACCAGCGCGCGGGCTGCACTCTGGGGTCACCAGCGCGCTGGCTGCACTCTGGGGTCACCAGCGCGCTGGCTGCACTCTGGGGTCACCAGCGCGCTGGCTGCACTCTGGGGTCACCAGCGCGCTGGCTGCACTCTGGGGTCACCAGCGCGCTGGCTGCACTCTGGGGTCACCAGCGCGCTGGCTGCACTCTGGGGTCACCAGCGCGCTGGCTGCACTCTGGGGTCACCAGCGCGCTGGCTGCACTCTGGGGTCACCAGCGCGCTGGCTGCACTCTGGGGTCACCAGCGCGCTGGCTGCACTCTGGGGTCACCAGCGCGCTGGCTGCACTCTGGGGTCACCAGCGCGCTGGCTGCACTCTGGGGTCACCAGCGCGCTGGCTGCACTCTGGGGTCACCAGCGCGCTGGCTGCACTCTGGGGTCACCAGCGCGCTGGCTGCACTCTGGGGTCACCAGCGCGCTGGCTGCACTCTGGGGTCACCAGCGCGCTGGCTGCACTCTGGGGTCACCAGCGCGCTGGCTGCACTCTGGGGTCACCAGCGCGCTGGCTGCACTCTGGGGTCACCAGCGCGCTGGCTGCACTCTGGGGTCACCAGCGCGCTGGCTGCACTCTGGGGTCACCAGCGCGCTGGCTGCACTCTGGGGTCACCAGCGCGCTGGCTGCACTCTGGGGTCACCAGCGCGCTGGCTGCACTCTGGGGTCACCAGCGCGCTGGCTGCACTCTGGGGTCACCAGCGCGCTGGCTGCACTCTGGGGTCACCAGCGCGCTGGCTGCACTCTGGGGTCACCAGCGCGCTGGCTGCACTCTGGGGTCACCAGCGCGCTGGCTGCACTCTGGGGTCACCAGCGCGCTGGCTGCACTCTGGGGTCACCAGCGCGCTGGCTGCACTCTGGGGTCACCAGCGCGCTGGCTGCACTCTGGGGTCACCAGCGCGCTGGCTGCACTCTGGGGTCACCAGCGCGCTGGCTGCACTCTGGGGTCACCAGCGCGCTGGCTGCACTCTGGGGTCACCAGCGCGCTGGCTGCACTCTGGGGTCACCAGCGCGCTGGCTGCACTCTGGGGTCACCAGCGCGCTGGCTGCACTCTGGGGTCACCAGCGCGCTGGCTGCACTCTGGGGTCACCAGCGCGCTGGCTGCACTCTGGGGTCACCAGCGCGCTGGCTGCACTCTGGGGTCACCAGCGCGCTGGCTGCACTCTGGGGTCACCAGCGCGCTGGCTGCACTCTGGGGTCACCAGCGCGCTGGCTGCACTCTGGGGTCACCAGCGCGCTGGCTGCACTCTGGGGTCACCAGCGCGCTGGCTGCACTCTGGGGTCACCAGCGCGCTGGCTGCACTCTGGGGTCACCAGCGCGCTGGCTGCACTCTGGGGTCACCAGCGCGCTGGCTGCACTCTGGGGTCACCAGCGCGCTGGCTGCACTCTGGGGTCACCAGCGCGCTGGCTGCACTCTGGGGTCACCAGCGCGCTGGCTGCACTCTGGGGTCACCAGCGCGCTGGCTGCACTCTGGGGTCACCAGCGCGCTGGCTGCACTCTGGGGTCACCAGCGCGCTGGCTGCACTCTGGGGTCACCAGCGCGCTGGCTGCACTCTGGGGTCACCAGCGCGCTGGCTGCACTCTGGGGTCACCAGCGCGCTGGCTGCACTCTGGGGTCACCAGCGCGCTGGCTGCACTCTGGGGTCACCAGCGCGCTGGCTGCACTCTGGGGTCACCAGCGCGCTGGCTGCACTCTGGGGTCACCAGCGCGCTGGCTGCACTCTGGGGTCACCAGCGCGCTGGCTGCACTCTGGGGTCACCAGCGCGCTGGCTGCACTCTGGGGTCACCAGCGCGCTGGCTGCACTCTGGGGTCACCAGCGCGCTGGCTGCACTCTGGGGTCACCAGCGCGCTGGCTGCACTCTGGGGTCACCAGCGCGCTGGCTGCACTCTGGGGTCACCAGCGCGCTGGCTGCACTCTGGGGTCACCAGCGCGCTGGCTGCACTCTGGGGTCACCAGCGCGCTGGCTGCACTCTGGGGTCACCAGCGCGCTGGCTGCACTCTGGGGTCACCAGCGCGCTGGCTGCACTCTGGGGTCACCAGCGCGCTGGCTGCACTCTGGGGTCACCAGCGCGCTGGCTGCACTCTGGGGTCACCAGCGCGCTGGCTGCACTCTGGGGTCACCAGCGCGCTGGCTGCACTCTGGGGTCACCAGCGCGCTGGCTGCACTCTGGGGTCACCAGCGCGCTGGCTGCACTCTGGGGTCACCAGCGCGCTGGCTGCACTCTGGGGTCACCAGCGCGCTGGCTGCACTCTGGGGTCACCAGCGCGCTGGCTGCACTCTGGGGTCACCAGCGCGCTGGCTGCACTCTGGGGTCACCAGCGCGCTGGCTGCACTCTGGGGTCACCAGCGCGCTGGCTGCACTCTGGGGTCACCAGCGCGCTGGCTGCACTCTGGGGTCACCAGCGCGCTGGCTGCACTCTGGGGTCACCAGCGCGCTGGCTGCACTCTGGGGTCACCAGCGCGCTGGCTGCACTCTGGGGTCACCAGCGCGCTGGCTGCACTCTGGGGTCACCAGCGCGCTGGCTGCACTCTGGGGTCACCAGCGCGCTGGCTGCACTCTGGGGTCACCAGCGCGCTGGCTGCACTCTGGGGTCACCAGCGCGCTGGCTGCACTCTGGGGTCACCAGCGCGCTGGCTGCACTCTGGGGTCACCAGCGCGCTGGCTGCACTCTGGGGTCACCAGCGCGCTGGCTGCACTCTGGGGTCACCAGCGCGCTGGCTGCACTCTGGGGTCACCAGCGCGCTGGCTGCACTCTGGGGTCACCAGCGCGCTGGCTGCACTCTGGGGTCACCAGCGCGCTGGCTGCACTCTGGGGTCACCAGCGCGCTGGCTGCACTCTGGGGTCACCAGCGCGCTGGCTGCACTCTGGGGTCACCAGCGCGCTGGCTGCACTCTGGGGTCACCAGCGCGCTGGCTGCACTCTGGGGTCACCAGCGCGCTGGCTGCACTCTGGGGTCACCAGCGCGCTGGCTGCACTCTGGGGTCACCAGCGCGCTGGCTGCACTCTGGGGTCACCAGCGCGCTGGCTGCACTCTGGGGTCACCAGCGCGCTGGCTGCACTCTGGGGTCACCAGCGCGCTGGCTGCACTCTGGGGTCACCAGCGCGCTGGCTGCACTCTGGGGTCACCAGCGCGCTGGCTGCACTCTGGGGTCACCAGCGCGCTGGCTGCACTCTGGGGTCACCAGCGCGCTGGCTGCACTCTGGGGTCACCAGCGCGCTGGCTGCACTCTGGGGTCACCAGCGCGCTGGCTGCACTCTGGGGTCACCAGCGCGCTGGCTGCACTCTGGGGTCACCAGCGCGCTGGCTGCACTCTGGGGTCACCAGCGCGCTGGCTGCACTCTGGGGTCACCAGCGCGCTGGCTGCACTCTGGGGTCACCAGCGCGCTGGCTGCACTCTGGGGTCACCAGCGCGCTGGCTGCACTCTGGGGTCACCAGCGCGCTGGCTGCACTCTGGGGTCACCAGCGCGCTGGCTGCACTCTGGGGTCACCAGCGCGCTGGCTGCACTCTGGGGTCACCAGCGCGCTGGCTGCACTCTGGGGTCACCAGCGCGCTGGCTGCACTCTGGGGTCACCAGCGCGCTGGCTGCACTCTGGGGTCACCAGCGCGCTGGCTGCACTCTGGGGTCACCAGCGCGCTGGCTGCACTCTGGGGTCACCAGCGCGCTGGCTGCACTCTGGGGTCACCAGCGCGCTGGCTGCACTCTGGGGTCACCAGCGCGCTGGCTGCACTCTGGGGTCACCAGCGCGCTGGCTGCACTCTGGGGTCACCAGCGCGCTGGCTGCACTCTGGGGTCACCAGCGCGCTGGCTGCACTCTGGGGTCACCAGCGCGCTGGCTGCACTCTGGGGTCACCAGCGCGCTGGCTGCACTCTGGGGTCACCAGCGCGCTGGCTGCACTCTGGGGTCACCAGCGCGCTGGCTGCACTCTGGGGTCACCAGCGCGCTGGCTGCACTCTGGGGTCACCAGCGCGCTGGCTGCACTCTGGGGTCACCAGCGCGCTGGCTGCACTCTGGGGTCACCAGCGCGCTGGCTGCACTCTGGGGTCACCAGCGCGCTGGCTGCACTCTGGGGTCACCAGCGCGCTGGCTGCACTCTGGGGTCACCAGCGCGCTGGCTGCACTCTGGGGTCACCAGCGCGCTGGCTGCACTCTGGGGTCACCAGCGCGCTGGCTGCACTCTGGGGTCACCAGCGCGCTGGCTGCACTCTGGGGTCACCAGCGCGCTGGCTGCACTCTGGGGTCACCAGCGCGCTGGCTGCACTCTGGGGTCACCAGCGCGCTGGCTGCACTCTGGGGTCACCAGCGCGCTGGCTGCACTCTGGGGTCACCAGCGCGCTGGCTGCACTCTGGGGTCACCAGCGCGCTGGCTGCACTCTGGGGTCACCAGCGCGCTGGCTGCACTCTGGGGTCACCAGCGCGCTGGCTGCACTCTGGGGTCACCAGCGCGCTGGCTGCACTCTGGGGTCACCAGCGCGCTGGCTGCACTCTGGGGTCACCAGCGCGCTGGCTGCACTCTGGGGTCACCAGCGCGCTGGCTGCACTCTGGGGTCACCAGCGCGTTTGTCGTTTGTTTTGCTTTACCGATTTGGTGCAGCGACGCATGGGGTTTCTCAGCTGCCAATGGGATGTGCGGGATCCCTTGTGTGTTTCTGTACCTTTAAGGAGGTGGGGCGTCCTCCTGACAAGCCTGCACCCAATTTGATATCTTCTGCCCCATGTGCTCCAAGATGGAGACTCTCATAGTTTAGAGTTAGGACCGCACTATAAGAGGTGCCTTGGCGCGGCAGTGCGGCTTACACATCCTTTGCAGAAGACGTGTATCCAAACCTCTGTCATTGTCCTTAGTGGTGAGACAAGTTGTTTTACATGCTAGTTTGTGAGTGTGCCATGATGCCTTTCTACTGTTCTACTGTTCAAAGCCCATTTCGTGTGCACCTTACTGTACAACTGGTAACAAATTGTTGAGTGCGTCTGTCGTTTGTTTTGCTGTGTCTTTAACAGGACACACACAGGTCCACACAGCTCTCCCGTCTCGTCTGTCAGCTGGTGCTGGGGGCGGGGCGGATCTCTGCTGTTCAGCCTTGCCGCTCTGTGCTCCTGATAAATGGAGCTCTCAGAGTCGGCCATCGGGCATAGCAGACCTGCCCAAACACAATCAGGTTGATTGTGTTCGGCCCAGCCCACCAGGCAACTGCCCGGTTTGCCTTATGGCCGGTCCGGCCCTGGTGTGTAATCATACCTTTTAGAAGTCTCTGGTTGAAGCCGGCCTCTGTTGTACCATTCTGGTTTGAAGGCTGGTTCTAGAGGATGATTTGTAGACTCTGGTACCTTGTCTATAAGGCATCTGTCATAAGAGATCTCACTTTGCTTGTAGCTCTCTTGTGTGCAGACTTGAGGCATGTCGCCGTGTAACATCTTTGGTTGGCCTCCTCGACGTTGTCTTTGTTGCTACTTGACTTGGAGTGTTCATAGACATAATCTAAAGTGTGTTGTAGAGGATCTTGGGGTTTAGCTTCTAGGCCAAGTACACTGCTGTGTCTGCTGTGGTCACTATCAGGGTATGCAGCTAATTCTAAGGCCTCTGCTTCGGCTTTGGCGGCTGCCACTTCTCTCTCTGTAGCAAGTCT
This sequence comes from Nanorana parkeri, assembly GCF_000935625.1. Lineage (NCBI taxonomy): Eukaryota > Metazoa > Chordata > Amphibia > Anura > Dicroglossidae > Nanorana > Nanorana parkeri. The sequence goes on along the minus strand of NW_017309700.1, from coordinate 9,828 downwards.
CTAAGTCTGCTTCTAAAAGGGCTTTCTGCTTTTCTATAGATGCCTCTTGCTGCAACTTTTCATCTTCTAACTGCCCTTTGTTTTTTCATTTGCCATTTCTTGCTCAGCAAAGGCTGATCTGGCTTTCGCGGCTTCAGCTTTTGCACGTGTGATGGCGAGTGCATTACTTGCAAATGAGGATCTTAAAGAACCAAATACTTGGGACCTTGTTTTAAGTGAAGATGCCCGACTATGTGACATGTTGCTTTTGGAGGTGCTTGACTGTGTGGAGACTGCTGTATTGTCGTATGCAGGTGGCTGTGGTCACGTGCAGCAGGCCTCTGTGTATTCACTTCCTTGTATCCCACTTGCTGGGTATCCGCTGTTTCACTGTTCTGTCCTTGCTACACATTACCTTGTAGCCTGTGTATAGCTTGACATGCAGGTAAACCCTCCTATTCTGCAATAAGCCAGGATGGATGAAATCTTGAAGCTTTATAAAAAAAACAGGTAGGGTGAAACTGGTAAAAAAGAACATGAAAACATACAATTAATATATGAACATGTAAATGAAGTGATGGCTCACAAATATTCAGAAAAACAAGTCGGTTTCTACCCGCGATGCTGCCGTAAGGGAAATCTGGGCATTTACTCCAGACATGCGCACAGGATGGAATCAGATGTTTCTCCTTGGCTCCAATGTGGAGGCTGAGTTCCCAGAATGCACTTGTTCCCTTCTTCTTGGGCTAGAGGTTGCCGGGAACCTGCCATAGGAAAAGTGTCTGCTCTGTTGTAAATAGAGATTTGTACTTTACAGCAACATTTTGTGGCCAATTTTGAGATGGCAGGTAGGCAAGGCAATAAATCTAATGCCTGTAAGGCAGAAACACGACTGACCAGCTACAATGGGAACATTATTGGAGTACCGGACTCCGTGACAGATAGGAAAGGAAAGAAGTCTGGGACCAAGAAGTGAAGGATAGTAACAGTGGCACACAGGAAGAGACAGACACAACTGAGAGGTGCAGGATGCACAGCACAAGATGCACCAGAGAGGGTTATAACACAGGGATACTGGAGACTGACACACGGGCAAAGTACGTAGCACAAAGGTTCACTCGAGCACGTGAGTTCTGTGCACAGATACAAGATACACTAGAAAGTAGAAGTGCTGGGTACAAGGTACCAAAACACACAAGGAATGTGCATTGCACAGAGGTTCAGGATGTAGTAGCAGATACACACAGGGAACATGCGCTATAATTAGATACTGCATACACAGAAGATTACACACAATGTGCAGGACAAAGTGGCGAATGCACACAGGGAGCGTACATTACACAAGGTTCAGAACACAAATATAAGGAACGTGCATAGCACTGAAGTATAGGGGGAACATTTGTTGCACAAAAGTGCAGGATACACAAAAGGTGCAGGAAATACGGCCAAACAGGGAATACTTAATACAGGGATCACTAGGAACAGAGGGGGTTCAGCAGGAGGTAAAACCCAGAGCAACAAGTGAGATGAACCCAGGGGTGGATTGACCATACGGGCAGTTGGGCACTGCCCGAGGGCCCATAGCCAGGAGGGGGCAGTTCATGGGGGGCGTTCCCCCCCCCCCCCCCCCCCCAGTGCCCTTTCCAGCCCACATTGAGGCGATACGGCTGTGTTAAAGTGGTGACGGCGTCGCCGCTTTAACAGCTGAATCTCCTAGTCCAGTGATGGAGAGCTTATGTGCCTGTTGCCTTCGGTGTCCCCCGTCTCCACTTCACACTAAAGTTTTAAAGATCGCCACGGTGAGTAGCGGCGGCCATCTTTAAACCTGGCAAGTGCCCAGATCCCATGTAATATATTGCCGAACCAGCAATATATTAAAAAACATACTGTTACGTCCAATTAGGGGGTCTCCAAACAAGACCTTTCAGATGAGATAGTGAGTCCAAATTGATAAAAGAAATTGGTGCATTTATTCATTCACTGCAGTGGGAAGACACAATACAAACGACTCAGCTTTTGTTAGCTGGGTGAAAGAGGAAGTGTCCTCTTCCTTACAAGCTTCAGGCTAAACAATTTATAATCATGAATATGCATAAGGTATAGGCGTGTTCTAGGCGTGATCGTATAGTTCTAGTCCAATCAAAGTCCATATCTTCTTAACCACCTGCTGTCCGGCCGTTGTAATTAAATGGCCGGACAGCGGCTTCTTGAATGCGGGTGGGTGTTTTTAGACATCCCATCCCGCCCCGCTCGTGCCCGCCGCTAGGCGGCGCGCACGAACGTGAAAACGGCTTTGAATGTAAACAGCCAGCGATGGCTGTTTACATACAAGCGTTAAGGCGTCTGTAGAGAAGCCCGATTGCTTGTATTATGCGTTCGGGTGTGTGGCCCCCACTGCGTCGCAGCCGCTGCTGGCGATCACGAGCTCCGCTGTTCCTTAAGCATTAAGTTTGGTTCACTCAATGTAAGGGGTATGAGTGTTCCTCTGAAGAGAACAAAGATATTGTACGATTTGCACAAACAGGGAGTTCAAGTCCTGTTTTTGCACGAAACACACTTTCGACAAAGGAGGGCTACATCTTTACCAACTAGGTACTATTCTCCTTGGTTTATTAGCAATTGTCCAAAGCAAATCTAGGGGAGTAGCAATAGGGATCCATGCATCTGTACCCTTCTCTTTGGTCCAGGAGCTCACCGATGATGAAGGGAGGTATATTTTCATAAAATGTAGATTGAATACAAAAATGTTTACATCGGCCAATATAGATGCACCAAACCAGGGCCAATGATGATGAGAGGCTGCCGATCAAATGGGAAGCGTTGAAATGTGTTTTACGGTGGATACTCATCGCACATGGATCTTGGCTGAAGCAAAAGGAGGCCTCCATAAGAAAACTGTTACAGGAAATATATACTTTAGAATTGAAACATAAAAATACACTAGATGGGTCGAGTTTTATAGAATTGCAACAGAGAATGCTGATCTACATAAGCTGCTGGACTTGTCTTATCAGAGGAATAAGGATCTCTCCTCCCGATTATATTATGAATTCATTAATAAATCCGGTAAATTTCTAGCTTGATCTATTCGAGGCAGATATGTGAGAACGTATATCCCTAAGATTCAGTGTACCAAGCAAAGAGTAGTTAATACTACAGAACAGATAGCATCAGCGTTTCATCTTTACTACTCTGATCTTTATAATATTGAAAATCCGTCAAAGGTAAAAGACCAAGTGAAAGGTTACCCTCAGCTTAGGAAATATATAGAAAATACATTTCTCCCTCCACTAGATCCTATGACAATTAGCTGCCTTGATTTGTTCTTTTCAATTGAGGAGATAAATGATATAATAGGAGCTCTCCCAAATGGGAAGAGTCCTGGCCCGGATGGCTACACGGCTCTTTTTTATAAGGAATTTAAGGATGACCTTACTCCAATACTTAAAGATATGTATACTATTATCTCAGAGGCTTGTCCTTTTCTCAGTAGTAACAGGAGGCACACATAGCCTTGATTCTTAAGAAACAAAGATCCAGTACAGTGCGCAAGTTATAGACCAATCTCACTGATCAATAATGACCTCAAGATATATGCCAACATATTGGATTCCCACCTTTTGCCTCACGTGGCATCAATGATACATCTGGATAAGTTGGGATTTACCACAGAGAGAGGCACGTGACAATACAATTAAGACCATACTGTATATCTACTCCAATAGACACGATCATATGAGACTCCAATGTGCCTATTATCCCTTAACGCTGAAAAGGCGTTTGACCAACTTGATTGGTCCTTTCTTGAGGCTATATTGATCCAGATGGGCCTGCCGCATTCGTTCATCGCAAAAATTCTTACAATATATTCCTGTCCGACTGCGAGAAATAGGGTTAATAGCTTACTATCACAACCAGTTAAAATAATTAATGGGCCATGTCAGGTATGCCCCCTGTCGCCATTATTGTATATTTTGGCTATGGAGCATCTAGCTAATGCTATTAGGATGAATGAAGATATACGGGGCATAGAGGTGGGAGATAGGATGCGCAAACTGAGTTTGTTTGCCGACGACCTCCTCCTCTATATCTCTAACCCCCTTATTGGTTTACCATCATTGTTAAAAGAAATAGAGCTGTTTGAACGACTGAGTAACTATCATATAAATGCATCAAAATCTAAATGGATGGATGTTTTGCTTCTTGCGCGAGAGGGAGGCTATTTGGGCCGGCTTCCCGTTCAGGTGGAGGGAGCAAAAAAATTATATATCTTGGAGTGCATGTGGCGATGCGAGAATCAGATGTTTTTCAATTAAATTATGTGCAACTATTGGTAGAGATGCAACACAGATTAAATAGTTGGGGGCCAAAAATGCATTCGTGGATAGGAAGGATGGAGCTGATTAAAATGGATATCTTACCCAGATGTATTTATTCATTTCAAACTATCCCAATTAAAATCCCAAGATCCTATTTTAGAATCCTGAGGTCAGCTATGATCAAATATGTGTGGGGATCTACTTCGCCATGATTTACACATGATATGTTAGTAATGCATAGACAGGATGGGGGAGCAGGTCTTCCACACATGGAGCTGTACTATTGGGCAGCAGTGTTAACCCGTATTACAGAGTGGTTTTCCTCTACCAAAAACAAATTGTGGATATCTTTTGAACAAGCAGCTACTCAATTAGCACTGACCTCAATCCCATGGATTCGTCCCCAGAAAAGACTAATTCAGGGGCCTTTACCTCCACTGGTTAGAACACTAATGAAAATCTGGGACCCATGGACGGCTGTTGCGGGGGAGCCTGGCCCTACAGCCGTCCAATTTCACAATTCAATACCGCCTCTGGAAACCCAGTGTTAATGACAATGGTACACATATCAGCCCTCCCATTCAAGCTATCAGACCAATCCCTGTTTACCCTGTTTCAAGTCCTCATTTGCATGGCCAAGAGGACCTAAGTGACGACTAGAGGATACTTTACAATTGACCAATAGGAAGGTGGTCGGTTGGGCGGGGTGTTCAAACTGCTGTGTGTCCTCCACCCTGCCCTGTTTGAATCACTCTGTTTGACTGTTTGTTGCTTATGTAATTTAATTATCTCCTGGGATGTCTCTATGTCATTACACATATCAGCCCTCCCATTGAAACTATCAGACCAATCCATGCTGACCCTGTTTCAAGTCCTCATTTGCATGGCCAAGAGGACCTAAGTGAGGACTAGAGGGGACTTTACAATTGACCAATAGGAAGGTGGTCGGTTGGGCGGGGCGTTCAAACTGTTGTTTATAAAAGTGTGTGCATCCAATAAAGGAGATTCCTGTTTGAACTTGCATACAGCCTGCCTGGTGTTTGTTCTGAGCTATCACAACTGGATTCGAACAGCACATAGCTGTAGTTCGAATCCCGAATTATGCTGCAGTCTGAAATCTGAGGATTGGCGGGAGAGTGGAACCGAGCGAGCAGGGGCTAGTTACATTGGTGGCAAGCGGTGGGATCTGGTCTCCCGTTACTGAGACACTCCAAACCACCACAGGGAATGACCAGCTATGCAGCCTGCAAGAGAGACACGCTGAAAGACCTACTTTAGAGCCGAGGAGGGACCGCTGGGGCAAAGAACAAGGCCAGCCTGATTAGTGAGCTAGCCCAGATGGATCAGAGGGATGGTAATGCTGGACCCCGGTCAGTTGGAGACTTGTTTCAGCAACGGGTTCGACAGCGGTTGGCATTATATGGTGCCAACCCATCAGAGACCGCCATACAGAATGCCATTAGAGGCATCCAGCTGCAGGATGAGCGACAAGAGAGAGAACTAGAGCGGCAACATGAGTGGAGAATGGCGCAACTACGGCAATCAGAGACAACACCTCTCTAGGCGCCTACAGCGCCTTTCTGTAAGTTGCCCTTTCGGGCATTCAAACTATTTAAGATGGAGATCCAGGGAGAGGAGGTAGCCGACCTCTCTCCCCAGCAGCATTGTGAGCTCCAGGGAGAGGAGGCAGACGGCCTCTCTCCACAGCGGCAGAGGGAGTTCCAGCGAGAGGAGGCAGACGGCCTCTCTCCCCAGCAGCAGAGGGAGTTCCAGGGAGAGGAGGCAAACGGCCTCTCTCCCCAGCGGCAGAGGGAGTTCCAGGGAGAGGAGGCAGACGGCCTCTCTCCCCAGCGGCAGAGGAAGTTCCAGGGAGAGGAGGCAGACGGCCTCTCTCCTCAGCGGCAGAGGGAGTTCTAGGGAGAGGAGGTAGCCGGCCTCTCTCCCCGGCGGCAGAGGGAGTTCCAGGGAGAGGAGGCAGCCAAACTTTCTCCCCAGCAGCAGGTGGAGCATCTGCAAAAAGGTGCAGCGGATACTTGTTCCCAGTGGCAGTCTTTGCTTCAGGGAGGGGAGGCAGCCATTCCCACTCCCCAGCGGCTGGCCATGGTGCAGGGAGATGTAGGGGCCCTCAACACCCCCCAGCAGCAGTTTGTTTTCAGGAAATCAGATGCCAGACATGTAAATTTGTCTTGTCCGACTAACACAGGTCCAGACCAGTTGGGGGTCTGGTATCTGGTTATTCTACTGTTGGGAGGGGAGAAATGTGACGGACTGAACCGTCACTGGTAGAGGTGCACCGAAATGGAAATGTTAAAACCGAAACGAAAGCGAAATAAAAAAAAATGTCAGGCCGAAACCGAAACCGAAAATGTTTTTTATTTTTTCAAATTTTTTAAATATTTTATTTTTATTTATTTTTTATAAACTTTTTCATCCCTAGTCACTGGGGCTGCTGGAGGAGCCTGACGGCTAGCCTCCTTCCTAGAGACTATGGACCTAGGACTATAGAGACCCCCCTTGTGGCTTGAACTGGGTGTCCGGGGCCCATGGACGGCTGTTGTGGGGGAGCCTGGCCCTACAGCCGTCCAATTTCACAATTCAATACCGGCTCTGGATACCCAGTGTTAATTACAATGGTACACATATGAGCCCTCCCATTCAAGCTATCAGACCAATCCCTGTTTACCCTGTTTCAAGTCCTCATTTGCATGGCCAAGAGGACCTAAGTGACAACTAGAGGATACTTTACAATTGACCAATAGGAAGGTGGTCGGTTGGGCGGGGTGTTCAAACTGCTGTGTGTCCTCCGCCCTGCCCTATGTTTGAATCACTCTGTGTTTGACGGTTTGTTGCTTATTTAATTTAATTATCTCCTGGGACGTCTCTGTGTCATTACACATATCAGCCCTCCCATTGAAGCTATCGGACCAATCCCTGCTGACCCTGTTTCAATTCCTCATTTGCATGGCCAAGAGGACCTAAGTGAGGACTAGAGGGGACTTTACAATTGACCAATAATAAGGTGGTCGGTTGGGCGGGGCGTTCAAACTGTTGTTTATAAAAGTGTGTGTGTTTGTTCTGAGCTATCACAACTGGATTTGAACAGCACATAGCTGAAGTTCGAATCCCAAATATCGGACGACCGAAATATCAGACGCTGCAGTCTGAAATCTGAGGAGTGTCGGGAGAGTGGAACCGAGCGAGCAGGGGCTCGTTACATCCTCTATCGCTTCTGATCCCAGAAGGTGGTTCCACACAGGGACAGTGGTATGCATACCTCCAGCTTAACCACTTCAAGACCAGGTGTTTAGACCGCCTTCCTGGCCAGGCCATTTTTCAGTATTCAGTGGGGGGTGTGGCCTGACGCCGGAGAAGATGGCCGCAATGTAGAGAGGCTCTGCAGCCCTTAGAGCTTGCCAGCAAAATTCCCAGCGACTAAACGCTTCCATCCGACCACGAGAGGCAGAGGAGGACCTGTGAATGCCACACGCTGACATGGGAAAAAAAACGAAGAAGCACGGTCCCCGAAAATTGACCGACTTCTTCACTGTAGCCGGAGCGCCGGCTAAGCAAGATGGCGCCGGAGCTCCACGAGGCCACACACACGGCCCTGTCCCGCAGCATAAGGGACAAGCTTCGGGGTCAGCACGAAGGGACGGCGATACCCGGGGCACTACACCGCCCAGCAGCTCCTCGTCTACAGCTGACAGCCCACAGGAGTCCCGTCAGAGGAGAGAGCCTCAGAAGTCATCTACCCCCCAGGTACTTCTCCCTCTAGATGACCCTAGAGAACTCCATGACCCCATAGACACCTTTCCTACCACAGATTCCCCTATAGTGGACACGGTCCTGAGAGATATGTTGGTGTCACTGCGCAGCTCCCTACATAGTGACATGGTGTCCGTTATGCAACAGATGAGGGGTGAGATTCATGAGCTGGGGACAGGGTGGATCACATTGAGCACAAGATGGGAGAATATGCTGAAGCCCATAACGAACTGGTGGATGCCTGTGCTGACACATCCGCTGAGCTCCACACTATGGCCCTGAAGCTGGCAGACCTGGAAGATAGGGCCCGATGGAATAGTATTAAGTTCAGGGGGGTCCCTGAAAATGTGCCGCCAGTACAATTGCGGGACTTTGTGCAAAACCTGATTAAAGACCTCATGCCCTCTCTGTCACCATATGAGACCATTGTGGACCGGGCCCACAGGCTACCGAAACCAGTCACTACATTACTGCCCTTTCAAGATTTGAACCTCTTAGCCGAGATACAACCCCCTTTGAGGACCTGTGTATGAATCAAAAGGAAAGCAAACATAAATTATCAAAGATATATCATATCCTCCTGACTCAAGCCTTTTCTGATAGACCATTTTATGTGAGGGGATTGGAAAACGGAATTGGGATATAGATTATCTAAAGATGATTTGAAACGATCTTTTGTGTTAACATTTAAATCGAGTATTTCAAGCTTCATCCAAGAACGGAATTTTAAGATATTGACAAGCTGGTATAGATACCCCACTTTATTACATAAGATCTTCCCAAACATCTTTGATCGATGTTGTAGATGTGGAGTAAAGAAAGGTACTATGTTACATATATGGTGGTCATGACAAGAGATTCAATCTTTCTGGGACATGGTTTCTAAAATAGGAGCACATCTTATTAAGGTTCAGGGACTTTTTACACCTGAGATTGCGCTATTGACGATCATACCGGACCCAATTAAAGAGGTCAAGAAAGGCCCTTTTTGATTTTTTTGATTTGCTGCTAGAACAGTAATAGCCAGATATTGGAGGTCCCAAGATACCCCACAAATAAAAGGCTGGGTTAAAGAAATTAATTTCTTAAGAAGGGTGGAAGAGTTAGTAGCGCCAACCTAAGATAGGTACTCACAATTTATGGAGATATGGACAAGTTTGACAATACTACTTAGTGTTTGCCAGGAATCTGAAGCTCATTTGTTTGGCCATTGGGAGTGGG
>NW_017309700.1:0-392 GCF_000935625.1 Nanorana parkeri | reverse complement strand
GGGGGGGGGGGGGGGAGGAGGAGATGAGAATGTACAGTTTCTTTTTCCCTTTTTTAGGAGGGGTTCTGGGTTGATGTTTTGTTTTTCCTCTCTGAGACCCTTAAGGGGAAGAGTGGTTTTAATAATAATGGGAAATGTATGGTGGATGCTCTATAAGGAAGCTATGAATATTTTTCGTTTTTGTTTCCTGCTTTTTTTATTGGTTTGCCTTTTGAGGGACATGATGTTTATATGTTATATATTGAAAATAATAAAGAAAAAGAAAACACAATAAACATAAATGGCAAAAAACAATAGAGAACGTCCAGGATGTCGTCAATGCTGAGCTAGAGGTCAGTTTCTGAAGCGGGTAGTCAGCTGAGCCAGGTCAGGGAACACTGAGAGCAGGATGA
>NW_017309699.1:50527-50814 GCF_000935625.1 Nanorana parkeri | reverse complement strand
GCCTCGCCCCAGGAACACTACAATGACTTCCAGCTGCACCATTGGACCGCTCCTCCTATCAGGGGACACGGGCCCCCCACACATACTCATAGACTATGAATGGTCCCACCTCCAGCTGACCACATGCCAACCACACGTATGTTGCTGAATGGCAATCAGACCTCGGCACTTCAGAACATGGGGCGGCAATGGACTCAAATGTGGCCCAACAAATGAACCTCCATACTGAGGAACGTTCTTCTCAGGGGGGTCCTTCCTTCAGCCAGAACAGCCCCCCCCCCCCAAAC
>NW_017309699.1:48615-49453 GCF_000935625.1 Nanorana parkeri | reverse complement strand
GGGAAGGCTCCTACCCAGAGGTCAGGGGAAGGCTCCTACCCAGAGGTCAAGGGAAGGCTCCTACCCAGGGGTCAGGGGAAGGTTCCTACCCAGAGGTCAGGGGAAGGCTCCTACCCAGAGGTCAAGGGAGGGCTCCTACCCAGAGGTCAGGGGAAGGCTCCTACCCAGAGGTCAAGGGAAGGCTCCTACATAGGGGTCAGGGGAAGGTTCCTACCCAGAGGTCAGGGGAAGGCTCCTACCCAGAGGTCAAGGGAAGGCTCCTACCCAGAGGTCAAGGGAGGGCTCCTACCCAGAGGTCAAGGGAGGGCTCCTACCCAGAGGTCAAGGGAGGGCTCCTACATAGGGGTCAAGGGAAGGCTCCTACCCAGAGGTCAAAGGGCAGCTCCAATATAGAGGTCAATGGAAGGCTCCTACATAGGGGTCAATGATTGCAAGGTTGCTATGATACTTCTACGCAGCGGTGAAGGGAAGGCGGGATAACTTTATAGTAAAAGAAACATTGACCAATGTGCTAAGGGAGACAAACATTTTATACTTAGAGGACCTGCTACCCCCAGACATCCATATCGAATATGGGGGGGATAGTGGGGGAGGGGATAATGTGGGACGCATTGAAGGGGTGAAGGCAGATAATATGGGGGGGCTGAACTTTGTATGGTGATGTCGCTCTCATATACTTTTTCTGCCCTTCCCAAGATGGCACCTCCTCCCCCCCCCTCCACTCCCAAGATGGCGCCCGTCACGTGGTACCGGTGCCAGCCCCAATGTGTCGCTGTGCTGGTGACGCAGTGACGGTGACCGGCAAGATGGCTGCGGAGACCGGCGGGGGAGAGAACGG
>NW_017309699.1:43962-45739 GCF_000935625.1 Nanorana parkeri | reverse complement strand
ATGTAGGCGGAGGTGTGTAAATCGCAGGACTGGCTGAGCAGTGGGGGGGGATGTAGGCGGAGGTGTGTAAATCGCAGGACTGGCTGAGCAGTGGGGGGGGATGTAGGCGGAGGTGTGTAAATCGCAGGACTGGCTGAGCAGAGTCTGTACAGTATATGGAGGGAGGCTTCGGACTGACCCTCCCCCACTCGAATTTCTTCTGGTTTACACAACTTCAAATGGCCAATCATGTCAGGGGGGCGTGGTCTGTGTTGGTGCCCCTCCTCTCTAGCAGCAAGCTGGGAATTATAGTTCCCCCACATGGCCTGGCTGGGAGTAGTAGTTCCCCCCACATGGCTCGGCAGGGGATGCTGGGAGTAGTAGTTCCCCCACATGGCCTGGCAGGGAATGCTGGGAGTAGTAGTTCCCCCACATGGCTCGGCAGGGGATGCTGGGAGTAGTAGTTCCCCCACATGGCCTGGCAGGGGATGCTGGGAGTAGTAGTTCCCCCACATGGCCTGGCAGGGGATGTCGGGAGTAGTAGTTCCCCCACATGGCCTGGCAAGGGATGCTGGGAGTAGTAGTTCCCCCCCACATGGCATGGCAGGGGATGCTGGGAGTAGTAGTTCCCACCACATGACTTGCCAGGGGATGCTGGGAGTAGTAGTTGCCCCCACATAGGTTGGCAGGGGATGCTGGGAGTAGTAGTTGCCCCCACATGGCCTGGCAGTTGATGCTGGGAGTAGTAGTGACCCCCGCAGGGGATGCTGGGAGTAGTAGTTGCCCCACATGGGTTGGCAGGGGATGGTGGGAGTAGTAGTTGCCCCTCATGGATTGGCAGGGCATGGTGGGAGTAGTAGTTGCCCCACATGGCCTGGCAGGGGATGGTGGGAGTAGTAGTTGCCCCACATGGCCTGGCAGGGAATGCTGGGAGTAGTAGTTCCCCCACATGGCTCGGCAGGGGATGCTGGGAGTAGTAGTTCCCCCACATGGCCTGGCAGGGGATGCTGGGAGTAGTAGTTCCCCCACATGGCCTGGCAGGGGATGTCGGGAGTAGTAGTTCCCCCACATGGCCTGGCAAGGGATGCTGGGAGTAGTAGTTCCCCCCCACATGGCATGGCAGGGGATGCTGGGAGTAGTAGTTCCCACCACATGACTTGCCAGGGGATGCTGGGAGTAGTAGTTGCCCCCACATAGGTTGGCAGGGGATGCTGGGAGTAGTAGCTGCCCCCACATGGCCTGGCAGTTGATGCTGGGAGTAGTAGTGACCCCCGCAGGGGATGCTGGGAGTAGTAGTTGCCCCACATGGGTTGGCAGGGGATGGTGGGAGTAGTAGTTGCCCCTCATGGATTGGCAGGGCATGGTGGGAGTAGTAGTTGCCCCACATGGCCTGGCAGGGGATGCTGGGAGTAGTAGTTCCCCCACATGGGTTGGCAGGGGATGGTGGGAGTAGTAGTTGCCCCACATGGGGTGCTGGGACAGACCTGACTCCTCCTCCTTTCCCTTCCAGTGAAGGACTATGACCGCGCTGTCCAATATTACACGGACGCCATCGCGCTCAATCCGAATAACGCCATTTACTATGGGAACCGCAGCCTGGCGTACCTCCGCACCGAGTGTTACGGCTATGCCTTGGCCGACGCCTCCCAGGCCATCCAGATCGATGCCAAATACATCAAAGGCTACTACCGGCGGGCCGCCAGCAACATGGCGCTGGGCAAGCTGAAGGCGGCGCTGAAAGACTACGAGACGGTGAGCGCCCCACTTCCTGTACCCTGCCCCCGTTCCTATTCCACCT
>NW_017309699.1:30841-41476 GCF_000935625.1 Nanorana parkeri | reverse complement strand
CCCGGGTGGCGTGTTCTCGGGGGGGTCGCCCGGGTGGTGGGTTCTCAGTGTTTCCCGCACTCAGTTTGGTACCGTTGACCACTTTTATTGTGGGTTCTGTCCATGGAGCGGTGGTGGGAAGTTGCAGGTACCTGTATTGGAGAGTCACCAGTGTCTGTTTCCTGTCAGGGAACCACGAGACGGACACCATGAACCAGATGTACGGCTTTGAGGGCGAGGTGAAAGCCAAATACTCCACCCAGATGTTCCAGCTCTTCAGTGAAGTGTTCCAGTGGCTGCCGCTGGCCATGTGCGTGAACCAGCGTGTCCTGGTGAGCCCCCCTCCCCCTAGGGCCACAGCATGGGGCCCTCCTATATATGACAGTTTCTCGGGGTCATGTGATCAGAGTGATTGATTTCTGGTGATGTGATGTCTCCCGTACAGATCATGCACGGCGGTCTATTCTCCGAGGACGGCGTGACGCTGGAACAGCTCCGGAACATTGAACGCAATCGGCAGCCGCCGGACTCAGGTGTGCCGAGGAACCGATCCGCAGTGTGTGATTGTGTGTACATGAGGCGTGCTCTGCTGTGTCACATGACCACCCTGCTACCTATGTCACATGACCACCCTGCTACCTACCGCTATGTCACATGACGACCCTGCTACCTACCGCTATGTCACATGACCACCCTGCTACCTACCGCTATGTCACATGACGACCCAGCTACCTATATGTCACATGACAACCCTGCTACCGCTATGTCACATGACGACCCTGCTACCTACCTCGGGTGGTGGGTTCTCAGTGTTTCCCGCACTCAGTTTGGTACCGTTGACCACTTTTATTGTGGGTTCTGTCCATGGAGCGGTGGTGGGAAGTTGCAGGTACCTGTATTGGAGAGTCACCAGTGTCTGTTTCCTGTCAGGGAACCACGAGACGGACACCATGAACCAGATGTACGGCTTTGAGGGCGAGGTGAAAGCCAAATACTCCACCCAGATGTTCCAGCTCTTCAGTGAAGTGTTCCAGTGGCTGCCGCTGGCCATGTGCGTGAACCAGCGTGTCCTGGTGAGCCCCCCTCCCCCTAGGGCCACAGCATGGGGCCCTCCTATATATGACAGTTTCTCGGGGTCATGTGATCAGAGTGATTGATTTCTGGTGATGTGATGTCTCCCGTACAGATCATGCACGGCGGTCTATTCTCCGAGGACGGCGTGACGCTGGAACAGCTCCGGAACATTGAACGCAATCGGCAGCCGCCGGACTCAGGTGTGCCGAGGAACCGATCCGCAGTGTGTGATTGTGTGTACATGAGGCGTGCTCTGCTGTGTCACATGACCACCCTGCTACCTATGTCACATGACCACCCTGCTACCTACCGCTATGTCACATGACGACCCTGCTACCTACCGCTATGTCACATGACCACCCTGCTACCTACCGCTATGTCACATGACGACCCAGCTACCTATATGTCACATGACAACCCTGCTACCGCTATGTCACATGACGACCCTGCTACCTACCGCTATGTCACATGACCACCCTGCAACCTAACGCTATGTCACATGACCCTGCAACCTACTGCTATGTCACATGACCACCCTGCTACCTATGTCACATGACGACCCAGCTACCTACCGCTATGTCACATGACCACCCTGCTACCTACCGCTATGTCACATGACGACCCAGCTACCTATATGTCACCTGACACTGCAACCTACCGCTATGTCACATGACAAACCTGCTACCTATGTCACATGACGACCCAGCTACCTATATGTCACATGACCCTGCAACCTACCAAATGTCACGTGACGACCCTGCTACATCCCCAGATAACGGCGCTAATACTGCCATGGTATCTTTGTAATGCACTTCGCATGCGTCACATGACTGCGCTGACCCAGCATGTTCATTTCTACTTGGAGTGTGACACGCGTGAATGGTTGCTTCCGTGTCCTGGCAGACATGTGGTACGATCCTCGTGCTGTGCTGACCTCCTTTCTCTTCCAGGTCCGATGTGTGACTTGTTGTGGTCGGATCCCCAGCCGCAGGTAACGCTTCTCGTCTCACGCTGCGTGCCCCGTCCCTGCCCCCGCACGTCTTCTGAACCCGCCTCCTTTCTCTCTTCCCTCCCAGGACGGGCGCTCTCCCAGTAAACGGGGTGTCAGCTGTCAGTTCGGGCCGGACGTCACCCGCCACTTCCTAGAAGAGAACGGTCTGGATTACATCATCCGCAGTCACGAGGTGAAGGCGGAAGGATACGAAGTGACGCACAATGGTCTCTGTGTGACCGTCTTCTCTGCTCCAAACTACTGGTGAGTATCGGCAGACCTGCGTCATTCCGCAAAGTCTGACTCCTCCCCTTTTATTGCATCACCCCTCACTGACCCCTCCCCTTTTATTGCATCACCTGCACTGACCCCTCCCCTTTTATTGCATCACCCCGCACTGACTCCTCCCCTTCTGTTGCATCATCCTACACTCTGCCTGACTCCTCCCCTCTTCTTTTTCAGTGACCAGATGGGTAACAAAGGTGCATATATCCATCTCAGTGGCTCTGACCTGAAGCCCAAATTTCACCAGTTTGAAGCTGTGGTGAGTCCTTCTTCCTCTCAGTAACAACAAGAAACTAAATCAGAGGTGCACACACACAACAGGTAATAGGCACCTTGTGGTGTCTGCTCTCCGGCAGGACTTTAATTTGGCTGACAGGTTCCCTTTGATGGGGGCTGGGCGCGCAGAATAACAATCCTCATATTACAAATGATAGAAGAGGCTCCATTGTCTATAGAAGGACACAGGACTCCGAAACGGGTTATACTGCCACCTTCAGGAGGTTGGGATACAAAACGGTTGTCATCCAGTCCCCATATAACCCCTCCCCTACCCAGCATGCCTCAGCTTTGTGCTGGTGTCCTTCAGGATTGGTACCTTTTGGGGTTGTTACAATCTCTGGGGCCCTTTGGGACACTGCACGGTGAGGGTTGTCACTACCTTGGATCTCAGGCAGCCGTACTCCTTTCATGGAATGTTCCTTCCGATGGTTGGAAGTGTATGGCGCTGGCCTTGTGGACTGGCGGGTCTTCGTTCGGCTTTTCCTGGGAAATGGTCCCAGTGAACCTTTTGTTGGCCATATCTTGTTGGTGGTCTGTTCCCTTTTATTAGGGAGTTAGTAGGGATGCACCGATACCACTTTTGTAAGACCGAGTACCGATACTTTTGATCGAGTACTCGCCGATACCAATTACCGATACTTTTTCTTAAAGGGACAGGTCACATTTTTTTCTAAAGCAATACAAACGAATGCTTCAAGGTCACTTTCTCACTATTATGATTCATGAGATGACGAGGGAGCAATGACGCAATCAGAAAGCCGGGCGCTGCGTCATTACACGGCGCCCGGCTTCCGGATTTGCTCGCTTCCTGACCAATCGGGAAGCCGGGCAGCGCGTCATTGCACGCTACCCGGCTTCCTGTCGGGATGGGAAGTCGGCTCCATGCTCTCTCATCACACGTGACGAGAAAGCATGGAGCCGTTTCCTGGCCAATCAGGGAACCGGGCAGCGTGTAATGATGCGCTGCCCGGCTTCCTGATACAGGAAGTACTCGTGCTAGGTATCGGAGCATTTGGGCGAGTACAAGTACTCACCCGAATACTCGGTATCGGCACCAATACCGATACCAGTGCACCCCTAGTAGTTCTGATGTTCCAGGTGTTTTAGTGGTTTCCAGCCTCTCGCTGGGGCAGGCTTTGTGTCCCGGTGTTGGTGGAGTCGTTCTCCGTCATGGTGATCTCATCTGTCCTGGTCCGAGCCTCATCTTGCCCCTCTGTGGCCTTCCCGGGGCAGATTTCCATGTCTTGCGGGGGACAGATTCGGGTGTTGGTCCTTCTGGTTGTTCCATTTTAGATCGGTCGCTGGCTGTTGCCCACCCCTAAGTTGGGCCGGTTTTGGATGTCCTGATGGACCGGTCCTGTTTTATGAAGTTCTGTGTCCTCCAATATACCGTACATTCTTTAAAGGAGAACTATAAGCGGGAGGGGCTTCTCACTTAACCTCATAGTTCGGGGCGACGTGTGACAATGAGACTGTCACAGGTCGGCTCAGTAGATCGGGAGGTGAGGGAACACATACCGGCGTTCGCTCACCTCTCGATCCTGTCACAGCTCCCTGCAGGGATTCCCCGCTCCGATCCTCCAGCGCTGACTGGCGGAACGGACGGGGGAGGGGGCGGGTACAGCTGGCTCTGCCTCTAGATAGGAGGAGCCAGCTGTCACTCACGCAGCTGGGCGGATCCTGGGATACTTGTCGGGATCCGCTCCGGCGTCTCAGTATACCGCGAGCTGTAGCTCCCTATATACTGAGCCTAGGGTGACGGGAGGACGCTAGTTTGTGTCCTCCCGTTACCCTGAGGAGAACTATGGGGGGAAAGCCCGGACCTCGTACTTCTCCTTTAATTGGAGTCAGATAAGGGCCCCCGGTGCTGTCCCGTCTCACAGAACTGAGGCTCTCTGGGTAGAGGTGGCGTTCTATGGAGTCTGTTGTCCCATCCCCCACAAGGTGGCAGTATAACCCGACGGTGACTCTCTCGATAGACTGGAAGATGAGGATTATTTTATGGTAGAAGCACAAGGAGTCCATTCGGGTCGGAGTTCTTCCTTTTGATGGTCGCAGAACTTTATTTGCCGTGCAATGTTACAATAAGTTGTCACGGCGTCCAGTAACGCTCTCCCGTCTCCCGCAGCCGCACCCCAACGTCAAGCCGATGATGTATGCCAACTCTCTGATGCAGATGGGGATGATGTGAGCCGGACGGTCGGGCCGCTGAGCCCATCGGCGGATTGCCCCGCGGGCGGACGGTGAACGTCGCAGTATTTGCCCCGAATCTTTCTGACGTCAGTTCGGGAAACAGAGAATCCAGAGGAATATTTTTATTACTGTAAAGGAGGAAGTGAGGCGAGCGGGAGTGTGTCTGGACGTGTGACTGTGTGTGCGTGCGTGCGATTGTCTGTGTGCGCGTGCGTGCGATTGTCTGTGTGCGTGGGGGGTGTCTCAGCTAGAAACGCACAATAATCTCGCATCCCCCTCCGTATAACCTGTGTGCTCCCCCTCGCTCTCCCCCACACGCGGACACCCCAAACCTCCTGCTGTCCATTATTTAGCTTCTAATAAAGATTCTGATCACACCACAAAATGGAATATTATTATTGGGGAGGATGAGGGTGGTGGTGGGAATTATATGGGGAGGATGAGGGTGGTGGGGGGAATTATATGGGGAGGATGAGGGTGGTTGTGGGAATGATATGGGGAGGATGAGGGTGGTGGGGGGAATTATATGGGGAGGATGAGGGTGGTTGTGGGAATGATATGGGGAGGATGAGGGTGGTGGGGGGAATTATATGGGGAGGATGAGGGTGGTTGTGGGAATGATATGGGGAGGATGAGGGTGGTGGGGGGAATTATATGGGGAGGATGAGGGTGGTTGTGGGAATGATATGGGGAGGATGAGGGTGGTGGGGGGAATTATATGGGGAGGATGAGGGTGGTTGTGGGAATGATATGGGGAGGATGAGGGTGGTGGGGGGAATTATATGGGGAGGATGAGGGTGGTTGTGGGAATGATATGGGGAGGATGAGGGTGGTGGGGGGAATTATATGGGGAGGATGAGGGTGGTTGTGGGAATGATATGGGGAGGATGAGGGTGGTGGGGGGAATTATATGGGGAGGATGAGGGTGGTTGTGGGAATGATATGGGGAGGATGAGGGTGGTGGGGGGAATTATATGGGGAGGATGAGGGTGGTTGTGGGAATGATATGGGGAGGATGAGGGTGGTGGGGGGAATTATATGGGGAGGATGAGGGTGGTTGTGGGAATGATATGGGGAGGATGAGGGTGGTGGGGGGAATTATATGGGGAGGATGAGGGTGGTTGTGGGAATGATATGGGGAGGATGAGGGTGGTGGGGGGAATTATATGGGGAGGATGAGGGTGGTTGTGGGAATGATATGGGGAGGATGAGGGTGGTGGGGGGAATTATATGGGGAGGATGAGGGTGGTTGTGGGAATGATATGGGGAGGATGAGGGTGGTGGGGGGAATTATATGGGGAGGATGAGGGTGGTTGTGGGAATGATATGGGGAGGATGAGGGTGGTGGGGGGAATTATATGGGGAGGATGAGGGTGGTTGTGGGAATGATATGGGGAGGATGAGGGTGGTGGGGGGAATTATATGGGGAGGATGAGGGTGGTTGTGGGAATGATATGGGGAGGATGAGGGTGGTGGGGGGAATTATATGGGGAGGATGAGGGTGGTTGTGGGAATGATATGGGGAGGATGAGGGTGGTGGGGGGAATTATATGGGGAGGATGAGGGTGGTTGTGGGAATGATATGGGGAGGATGAGGGTGGTGGGGGGAATTATATGGGGAGGATGAGGGTGGTTGTGGGAATGATATGGGGAGGATGAGGGTGGTGGGGGGAATTATATGGGGAGGATGAGGGTGGTTGTGGGAATGATATGGGGAGGATGAGGGTGGTGGGGGGAATTATATGGGGAGGATGAGGGTGGTTGTGGGAATGATATGGGGAGGATGAGGGTGGTGGGGGGAATTATATGGGGAGGATGAGGGTGGTTGTGGGAATGATATGGGGAGGATGAGGGTGGTGGGGGGAATTATATGGGGAGGATGAGGGTGGTTGTGGGAATGATATGGGGAGGATGAGGGTGGTGGGGGGAATTATATGGGGAGGATGAGGGTGGTTGTGGGAATGATATGGGGAGGATGAGGGTGGTGGGGGGAATTATATGGGGAGGATGAGGGTGGTTGTGGGAATGATATGGGGAGGATGAGGGTGGTGGGGGGAATTATATGGGGAGGATGAGGGTGGTTGTGGGAATGATATGGGGAGGATGAGGGTGGTGGGGGGAATTATATGGGGAGGATGAGGGTGGTTGTGGGAATGATATGGGGAGGATGAGGGTGGTGGGGGGAATTATATGGGGAGGATGAGGGTGGTTGTGGGAATGATATGGGGAGGATGAGGGTGGTGGGGGGAATTATATGGGGAGGATGAGGGTGGTTGTGGGAATGATATGGGGAGGATGAGGGTGGTGGGGGGAATTATATGGGGAGGATGAGGGTGGTTGTGGGAATGATATGGGGAGGATGAGGGTGGTGGGGGGAATTATATGGGGAGGATGAGGGTGGTTGTGGGAATGATATGGGGAGGATGAGGGTGGTGGGGGGAATTATATGGGGAGGATGAGGGTGGTTGTGGGAATGATATGGGGAGGATGAGGGTGGTGGGGGGAATTATATGGGGAGGATGAGGGTGGTTGTGGGAATGATATGGGGAGGATGAGGGTGGTGGGGGGAATTATATGGGGAGGATGAGGGTGGTTGTGGGAATGATATGGGGAGGATGAGGGTGGTGGGGGGAATTATATGGGGAGGATGAGGGTGGTTGTGGGAATGATATGGGGAGGATGAGGGTGGTGGGGGGAATTATATGGGGAGGATGAGGGTGGTTGTGGGAATGATATGGGGAGGATGAGGGTGGTGGGGGGAATTATATGGGGAGGATGAGGGTGGTTGTGGGAATGATATGGGGAGGATGAGGGTGGTGGGGGGAATTATATGGGGAGGATGAGGGTGGTTGTGGGAATGATATGGGGAGGATGAGGGTGGTGGGGGGAATTATATGGGGAGGATGAGGGTGGTTGTGGGAATGATATGGGGAGGATGAGGGTGGTGGTGGGTATTATATGGAGGATGTGGGGGGTTATAGTACAGCACACGTTGGGAACATGTCTGTGGATCTCAGTCTCGGGGTGGTGCTGGAGACATCGGGGGGAATACTTTGGATGCTAATTGTGTAAAATCTCATCAAAGGAATTGACGTTTCGGGGGCCACACAGGGCCCCTCATACAGTGATCATAGTGGCCCCGTGTTGGGTCTGTATGGTTATGGGCGGCCCCCGTCCTGTCTGAGAGACGTTACACAATCAGATGGATGAGATCGTTATTCTGCGTGTGGCCGGAGTGGCGTGTGATTGGGGGGCAGCGCGCGGCGTGTGATTGGGGGGCAGCGCGCGGCGTGTGATTGGGGGGCAGGCGGCAGCGCGGCGTGTTCTCTTGTTTTATGAGTGAATCCGGAGGACGGGTATATCGGAGCACTCTACTATACTGATGATGTCACACCGATGACATGACTAACATGTGAGGATCGGGATGTTGGGGGACGCGGTCCTCATGCGTGTCCGCTCCTCCATGTTTGTCATGTATGTAGTAAGAGAGCTGAATCCACTGAAACTCGTATTTCTGTCCATCCTGTCCTGAGATTTACACAACTCTGCATGGTCACCTGACTTTCCCTGAGACACCTCCCCGCCCCCTGCATGTGATTGGACAGTGAAGGAGAAGGAGCACAACTCTCCTCCTGCCAGCACATGTACATGCCGGAGAACCTGATTGGCTTCTAGTCCCGACCCCCCCAGACAGATGTGGGTACTTCTACTAGCTGCACTTCTCGTGTATTTCATGAATTTATCTTGGATCAGAAATTGGTGTTTTCTGCCAAAAAATGACCCGAAATCTCCTTCCTGCGGCCCCTCCTCCTTCCTGCGGCCCCTCCTTCCTGAACCCGGTCTAGAGACCTCCGAGGAGATCTTCCACAGATGTGTCACTGCAGAGCCAGGAGGTGACACCATTATTTACCCCTCTTCCTCCAGCGAACCTCCTCCATGCTGCCCTATCACTCCCCTTCCCCCAGTGCCTGCAACACCTATCCATCCTGCTCCCAGTGCCTGCAGCATCTGCCCCCCGTGCCTGCCGCTAACACCTACCCATCCTGCTCCCAGTGCCTGCAGCATCTCCCCCTCCTGCCCCCAGTGCCTGCAACACCTACCCATCCTGCTCCCAGTGCCTGCAGCATCTCCCCCAGCGCCTGCAACACCTACCCATCCTGCTCCCAGTGCCTGCAACACGTTCCCCTCCTGCAGCAGTGCTTGTAATACCTGCTTCTTAGGTCCCCAGTGACTGTACCACCTCCCCCTTCTGCCCCAGCGCCTAAATCCTTCCATCTTCCGGGGCTTGAAACATGTTAGGATGGCAGCACTGGGCTGGGCAGTAGTGTGAGTGGGGCATGATGGGAAATGAGACCAAACAGACGTCAGATCATTTAAAAACAACATTTAATGACATTTGAATGTGCAACGCAGGAGCGATCATAACTGTGCGGAGGGCAACCTGCGTCCATGTGGGGGAGGGGCGGGTGGACTGCACCCTCGGGGGGGTGGGGGAGGGGTCTGTATATTGGGGGCATGTTGGGTATTTGATGGAGAGAAGCCGTCAGAAGAATGACCAGGCTGTCCTAAGATGTCTCGTATTTCCACGCAGCCTCCTGTATTTTATCGGCCAGTTTAGGCCAAAGGGGCGGCACCAGATTGGCCGCGGTCGGTCACACGCTGTAGGATCCTGGACAGGAAGTCAGCTGTGCGCTGGGAAATATGTCCTCACCATGACTGATATTGGAACATTGGCTGTTCAGATTGGGCATTCCGCTGGGATTTCATGCCGCTCATCCCGGACGAGCCCCCAATATTTCCCCCGTTACTCATGTGGCTCCGCCCTTGTGGACGGATAGTCCCGCCTATAACAGTGTGGCTCTGAATCTGGTGTCGGCAGTAAGGGGCGAGTCTGATGATGTCACTTCCCAGTGATAGATGCCGATCGTTGCGGTGCGCTACATTTCTCCGTTACACTATAGCGGTCCATTACCGTGTGATGCATTAAAGTAGCTCATTGGTTCTGAATAGCCCAACGTGGACATAAGGCTCCGCCCACAGGTGGTTAGGAGCGTGCGATACTTTGTATAATCGCAGAGAAGTTTCCATTGGAAAAGATGGATTTTATTACAATGTTGCGGAGCCGCAGATCGATACTTGTCTGTCCTTCATTCTGATTGGCTGCCAATAAACGAGCGATGACATCTCCAGGGGCGTGCCGCAGCGCCGGTGCTAGTCCCTCTACTGTAGTAGTATGTTGGGTTAGGGCCGTGATTCAATGCCCGTTAACACACGTGTCCAGTAATGGCCCGCAATGTGGGGGCGGAGCCTCAGGGACTCCTCCTTTGTATCATTGTCTAATACTACCCCAAGCTCTATGCCTGCCCCCTCCCATAGTCCCTCCCCTTTATATCCATCATTATCTAATACTCCCCAAAGCTCTATGCCTGCCCCCTCCCATAGTCCCTCCCCTTTATATCCATTATTATCTAATGCTCCCCAAAGCTCTATGCCTGCCCCCTCCCATAGGCCCTCCCCTTTTATATCCATCTAATAAACCCCCACAGTCTATACCCACCCTCTCCCATAGCCCCTCCCCTTTATATCCATCATTATCTAATACTCCCCCACAGTCTATGCCAGCCCCCTCCCATAGTCCCTCCCCTTTATATCTATATATTATACTCCCCAAGCTCTATGCCCGCCTCCTCCCATAGTCCCTCCCCTTTATATCTATATCTTATACTCCCCCAAGCTCTATGCCCGCCTCCTCCCATAGCCCCTCCCCTTTAGATCCATTATTTAATACGTCTCCCACAGTCTATGCCCGCCCCCTCCCATAGCCCCTCCCCTTT
>NW_017309699.1:29820-30680 GCF_000935625.1 Nanorana parkeri | reverse complement strand
CCCCCCCCTTTATAGCCCCTCCCCTTTATAGCCATCATTATATGATATGCCCCCACAGTCTATGCCTGCCCCCTCCCTTAGCCCCTCCCCTTTATATAATTATCTAATACGCCCCCCATGGTCTGTGTCTGTCCATAGTCCACCTCCCCTTCCAGATCTCTACTACAACGGTGGGGTTTTTGGGGGGCAGCTGATTGGTGGACGTTGACTTGCAGGAGGTGGAGCCAGACTGTTATAATGTGCTTATAAAGCTAAAGGGCACCTGTCATTTCCAGGACGTGTTCTGTGGTCAGAGACGCCCGGGAGGATTCCATAACGGTGTCCGAGAAGATAAGTGTCTGCGTTACCCATAGCAACAAGATCCCCATCACAATGTCTAACAAGCCGAGATCCAGCAAGTTCCCAGGAATGAAATCTGAACGAAGGGAGCAGATTTGGCTGCTGTGGGGAACTCCATGTTGTCATGGGTGATCGTGATGTGGTGACATGGTGTTGCCCTCCATGTTATTACAGGTGATGGTGATGTGGTCACATGGTGTTGCCCTCCATGTTGTTATGGGTGATGTGGTCACATGGTGTTGCCCTCCATGTTGTTATGGGTGATGTGGTCACATGGTGTTGCCCTCCATGTTGTCATGGGTGATGGTGATGTGGTCACATGGTGTTGCCCTCCATGTTATTACAGGTGATGGTGATGTGGTCACATGGTGTTGCCCTCCATGTTGTTATGGGTGATGTGGTCACATGGTGTTGCCCTCCATGTTGTTATGGGTGATGTGGTCACATGGTGTTGCCCTCCATGTTGTCATGGGTGATGGTGATGTGGTCACATGGTGTTGCCCTCCATGTTGTCACAGGTG
>NW_017309699.1:24271-25435 GCF_000935625.1 Nanorana parkeri | reverse complement strand
TCTCTGATTGACGCCATGTTCCACCAATCCTGCGTCTTCCCGCCGCCATGTTCTGTGCGCTTCCATTGTTTCTTCTTCATGGAGGTCTCCAAGGGGGCAGGACACATTTTTTGGGGGGCAGCTGATTGGTGGACGTTGACTTGCAGGAGGTGGAGCCAGACTGTTATAATGTGCTTATAAAGCTAAAGGGCACCTGTCATTTCCAGGACGTGTTCTGTGGTCAGAGACGCCCGGGAGGATTCCATAACGGTGTCCGAGAAGATAAGTGTCTGCGTTACCCATAGCAACAAGATCCCCATCACAATGTCTAACAAGCCGAGATCCAGCAAGTTCCCAGGAATGAAATCTGAACGAAGGGAGCAGATTTGGCTGCTGTGGGGAACTCCATGTTGTCATGGGTGATCGTGATGTGGTGACATGGTGTTGCCCTCCATGTTATTACAGGTGATGGTGATGTGGTCACATGGTGTTGCCCTCCATGTTGTTATGGGTGATGTGGTCACATGGTGTTGCCCTCCATGTTGTTATGGGTGATGTGGTCACATGGTGTTGCCCTCCATGTTGTCATGGGTGATGGTGATGTGGTCACATGGTGTTGCCCTCCATGTTGTCACAGGTGGTGGTGATGTGGTCACATGGTGTTGCCTTCCATGTTGTCATGGGTGATGGTGATGTGGTCACATGGTGTTGTCATGGGTGATGGTGATGTGGTCACATGGTGTCCGGAATCTGTGGTAGTTCCCGTGTGAAGATGGCGCCAGGCCGCGGCTCGCCAACACGCCGCCCATTAGTGATCTATAGAGAGTCAGCGGACCGTACAACGTGTATGAGACTTTCTCTTATGGGGGGGTCACCTCCTCCTCCGGGGGGGGGCCCTCTATGTCCGCCCGCCAGACATCTTGATCACCTGCAGGTCTGCGTCAGTTGGTTGTGCTCCGGGCCCCTCAGGGGCCACTGATGGAAGTCATGGGGCTGACGGTTGCCGTGTCCAGGGAGCTGGCAGCCAGCACGGGTTTGCTGGTCCGGCCCCAGGACGTGCAGAGCAGAGAGTGCAGCTTCTTGAAGACAGAGCCGCGGAAGATGATGAATATCCAGGGGTCCAAGATGGGGTTCAGAGCGCTGAATCGGAAGGCCAGGAGGTCGCCGGACTCGTCCTGAGGCTCG
>NW_017309699.1:22725-23702 GCF_000935625.1 Nanorana parkeri | reverse complement strand
ACATGGTGTTGCCCTCCATGTTATTACAGGTGATGGTGATGTGGTCACATGGTGTTGCCCTCCATGTTGTTATGGGTGATGTGGTCACATGGTGTTGCCCTCCATGTTGTTATGGGTGATGTGGTCACATGGTGTTGCCCTCCATGTTGTCATGGGTGATGGTGATGTGGTCACATGGTGTTGCCCTCCATGTTATTACAGGTGATGGTGATGTGGTCACATGGTGTTGCCCTCCATGTTGTTATGGGTGATGTGGTCACATGGTGTTGCCCTCCATGTTGTTATGGGTGATGTGGTCACATGGTGTTGCCCTCCATGTTGTCATGGGTGATGGTGATGTGGTCACATGGTGTTGCCCTCCATGTTGTCACAGGTGGTGGTGATGTGGTCACATGGTGTTGCCTTCCATGTTGTCATGGGTGATGGTGATGTGGTCACATGGTGTTGTCATGGGTGATGGTGATGTGGTCACATGGTGTCCGGAATCTGTGGTAGTTCCCGTGTGAAGATGGCGCCAGGCCGCGGCTCGCCAACACGCCGCCCATTAGTGATCTATAGAGAGTCAGCGGACCGTACAACGTGTATGAGACTTTCTCTTATGGGGGGGTCACCTCCTCCTCCGGGGGGGGGCCCTCTATGTCCGCCCGCCAGACATCTTGATCACCTGCAGGTCTGCGTCAGTTGGTTGTGCTCCGGGCCCCTCAGGGGCCACTGATGGAAGTCATGGGGCTGACGGTTGCCGTGTCCAGGGAGCTGGCAGCCAGCACGGGTTTGCTGGTCCGGCCCCAGGACGTGCAGAGCAGAGAGTGCAGCTTCTTGAAGACAGAGCCGCGGAAGATGATGAATATCCAGGGGTCCAAGATGGGGTTCAGAGCGCTGAATCGGAAGGCCAGGAGGTCGCCGGACTCGTCCTGAGGCTCGTTCTGGTACAGGGCCCCCAGGAACGCCCGCAGCTGCCAGAGAGAGAGAGAGAGAGA
>NW_017309699.1:21621-22008 GCF_000935625.1 Nanorana parkeri | reverse complement strand
AGGTGCGGGGGGCTCATATATTGCGAGGTGTGGGGCGCTCATATAGTGCGAGGTGCGGGGGGCTCATATAGTGCGAGGTGTGGGGGGCTCGGTATAGGAGGAAGAGATCCCCATACACACCGACTCTCAGCCAATCCAACAAGATCCCCTCTGTGCTATGGAGAGACCTGAGGAGAGGGTGAGGGAGGATGGGGATGATTAGCTCATCCACTCACCCTCCCCCTCCCCCCCGCTGTCGATCCTCTTTGTGTCCGGCGAGGGCTCGGCCCCCGCAGGGCGGTTCTGTCACCGGAGATCAGAGGGAGGCCATCACATGACCTCCTCCTCGTTCCCTGAATGCGGGAGTGATGTATATTCCCGTGTCACTCTTCTGTACACAGAGACCCC
>NW_017309699.1:21119-21518 GCF_000935625.1 Nanorana parkeri | reverse complement strand
TGGGTGCGCCTACAAGTGAAAATGGCGATTGCGCCCATTACGCCGCACTTTTTACATATCGCCGCAAGCGTCGCAGCGAGAGCGATAATTTTAGGGCCATTAATCGCCGATAACACGAAACTGATGAGCGGTAAAAGTGTCGCCGATGGGCAATTTTGGGTGCGGTCGTTTTTTGTGACTTGGCGGGCGCGCGCACAATTTTAAAGTTTGACGTGTTTGGTGTCTATTTACCCGACGTGACCCCGCCCCTTATATTTTACCAACATATGGGTAAGAATAAATGTTTTTAAACCTAACGGAGGGAAAACATGTTTTTTCCTGAAATTTACAGTACTTTTTTCATTATATAGTATAAAAAAAAACATTGCCTCCCTCTCGACCCCCACCCCCCTCTCTCCC
>NW_017309699.1:20768-21026 GCF_000935625.1 Nanorana parkeri | reverse complement strand
CCCCCCCTCCTCTCTCTCCCCCCCTCTCCCCCGAGGTGATTATATACCTCCAAAAGAAAGCTCTGGGTGTCCCCAAAAAATGCAAGGCTATAGTCCGGTCTGCTGACTGGTGAGACGCCCTCAAATTTTTCAAGCCCTGATGATGATGAGGAGGAGGATGATGAGGGATGATGAGGGATGCAGTGGGGACATGATGAGTGTTGTGCTCTGTGGAGGACTCTCCTGGCAGTGATTGCGGTTCAGGAATTTGGATTTCTG
>NW_017309699.1:19211-20724 GCF_000935625.1 Nanorana parkeri | reverse complement strand
GCCTCTCCCCCACTGGTGCACCCACCATCAGCTTCCTAATGCACTGTCCATTCCATGCTCCCCTCCCCCACAACCCTCCCATATGGGGGCCCTCAGAAAATGTCACGCCCTTCTGTCGCCTGGGGCCACACCTGATCACACGGCAGTGGCCCTTACATGCCTACAACATGCGCTCCTCATGTCACTTACCGTCATTGGCACGGAGCACACCATGAAGATGATGGTCATCAGCACCAACAGGATGAGATGCTCCAGCTCCTCTTCTCCAGCCCCGAGGAACCATCCCCGAGCTCCGCCCCTGCGCAGTGACCCTCTCCGCGCCCTCTGACCTTTCCTCATGCGGCACAGGCTGGCAGTCACAGAGGCGTTGCACACCAGGATGGCGAGGATCAGCAGTCCGGTCAAGGTGGCGTAAATCAGTGAGAACGCCAGTGCTCCCCCGTTCCCAGGCGTGGACGCCACCGCCATCCTGATGAAGCACCAGGTGCCCGGACAGTACTGCTTGTGTTGGCCGACGCCGACCAGCGGCAGGGCGCAGAGCACCGCCGTTAGAACATAGGAAGTCGGCAGCGCGGTCCTGGCCAGGCGGTGCCCCCAGCTGTGCCGGTTGTAGATATAGGGGTGGCTGATGGCGAGGCATCTCTCGAAGCCCATGAAGAACAGGATCATCATGGCCGCCAGGTTGAAGAAGGTCATGGCGAAGGCGAAGAGCTGGCACAGTGGTTGGGAGCCCAGCGCCAGGAGCGACGCCTGCTGGGCGTAGGACACGAAGACCACCGGGCTCAAGATGCAGGTGCCGAGGAGGTCGGTGACGGCGAGTCCGGTGACCAGGATGCAGAACGGGGAAGCCCGGGCCCTCCGCTCTCGTCGGTGGACCCCTAAGATGCCCAGGGCCAGCAGGTTTCCCAGGACGCCCATGGCGAACATCAGGGTGCTGATAGCCGGGTTGCCGTCCGCGTGGACCCGTGTGGAATTCTCGCAGTAGTGCTGCATGCCGGCAGGCAGAGGTGGGAGGGGGGTCACCATTGGACGGTGAGGGGTCCCCAAAAATCTCCCTCTGAAAATCTGTCCTCGTCCGTCTCTGCACCTTCCCTGCACCCCGTCCCTGCACCGTCCCTTCACCGTCTCTGCACCGTCCCTGCACCGTCCCTTCACCGTCTCTCCCCCGTCCCTGCACCGTCCCTTCACCGTCTCTGCACCGTCCCTGCACCGTCCCTTCACCGTCTCTGCACCGTCCCTGCACCGTCCCTTCACTGTCCCTTCACCGTCTCTGCACCCCGTCCCTGCACCGTCCCTTCACCGTCCCTTCACCGTCCCTTCACTGTCCCTTCACCGTCCCTTCACCGTCTCTGCACCGTCCCTGCACCCCGTCCCTGCACCGTCCCTTCACCGTCCCTTCAGCGTCTCTGCACCGTCCCTTCAGCGTCTCTGCACCGTCTCTTCACCGTCTCTGCACCGTCCCTTCCGCGTCTCTGCACCGTCTCTTCCCCGTCCCTGCACCCCTTCTCTGCAC
>NW_017309699.1:16654-19034 GCF_000935625.1 Nanorana parkeri | reverse complement strand
CCGTCCCTGCACCGTCCCTTCACCGTCTCTGCACCGTCCCTGCACCGTCCCTTCACCGTCTCTGCACCGTCCCTGCACCGTCCCTTCACCGTCTCTGCACCGTCCCTGCACCGTCCCTTCACTGTCCCTTCACCGTCTCTGCACCCCGTCCCTGCACCGTCCCTTCACCGTCCCTTCACCGTCCCTTCACTGTCCCTTCACCGTCCCTTCACCGTCTCTGCACCGTCCCTGCACCCCGTCCCTGCACCGTCCCTTCACCGTCCCTTCAGCGTCTCTGCACCGTCCCTTCAGCGTCTCTGCACCGTCCCTTCACCGTCTCTGCACCGTCCCTTCCGCGTCTCTGCACCGTCTCTTCCCCGTCCCTGCACACCGTCTCTGCACCGTCCCTTCACCGTCTCTGCACCGTCCCTTCACCGTCTCTTCACCGTCCCTTCACCGTCTCTGCACCGTCCCTTCCGCGTCTCTGCACCGTCTCTTCCCCGTCCCTGTACACCGTCTCTGCACCGTCTCTGCACTGTCCCTTCACTGTCCCTGCACCGCCCCTTCACCGTCTCTGCACCGTCTCTTCACCGTCTCTGCACCGTCTCTTCCCTGTCCCTGCACACCGTCTCTGCACTGTCCCTTCACCGTCCCTTCACTGTCCCTGCACCGCCCCTTCACCGTCTCTGCACCGTCTCTTCACCGTCTCTGCACCTGCCTCCTCCTCCGTCCTCCACCCCGAGAAACTTCCCCAGATCTCCGTCTTCTAGGTCAGGACTTTGGCTGCATCTCTCCCGGCGAGAAGTTGGCGTGTCCCCTCCGCTCCGTCCCTCGCCGTGTCCGCCTTACACTTGACTCTCCTGCGCTGTGATCTATCAGTGATCAGAGAGCGGGCGGAGGGGGGAGGAGAGACAGAGCAGCCGAGAGAGAGAGAGAGACACGACCAGAGACTGCCAGGAGAGAGTGCCAAGTGTGCCGCTTTGTGTCCGCGGGGAAGGACGGCCAATGTTATCATTTCATGTCGGAGTTTGGACGGCTTGTTAGGTGAAGCCCCGCGCCGGCCTCTGCAGGCGATATGACCCGACAGGAAACCAGAGATACAAATGTGACAGGTTGTCACCCGCGGAGACACTTTTCATTGTACAATGTCACAAACATGCGAGAAACTGGCCGGCGTCCAACCCGAGTCCCCGGCATCCGGACCGCAGCAGGCGTGACGCAGCGTTTGGTGAATGGATAATGTTAGCGGGGGAGGCAGCCGGTTTATGGAGGAATGACATCCAGGATGAAGTGTCTCTGGCACGCGGATCCCGGGGGGGGTGACGTGTACGCAGAGCGGGAGACGAGGACCAGAGACCGCCAGGCGCGCTCATCCGTCAGCGCTGTGTGTGTGTCTGCGACGTCCCCAGCGCAGGCTGCCGGACGGGGGACACCGGCGGGGTGTCTGGTCTCTGCCGCGGGTCCCCGGCTGGGTCAGGCAGGACACGCTCTGCGCCGCTCCCGGCTCTTAGGATCACGTGATCACCGGACGCGTTTATCGATGGCACATTGGTTATTGATTCCGGCGCGATGTAAAGACGTCAACAAAAGATACAAAGAGGACCTGTCACCGCTATGGACCGCGGTCTTCCCCATCACATGCCTTGTACTGCACGGGGTCTCTGTGTGGAGGCGGCCATCTTTGTCGAGGCGCGGGGCTTTGCTTCCTCATGTCAGAGCTCCCCATCTGATGATTGGCGGGGTCATGATAGAGGAGGAGGAAGTGCAGACACCGGGACGGATGAAAGAGAAGCAGGGAGATCCTTGCACTGCCAGTCCTCAGGTACAACTTCCTCTCCAGCAATGAGAACAGGGAGCAGCACAGCAGTGACATCATCACACAAGGCCAGTTCTCAGAGGCTACAGGACAGCAGTGCCTGGGCACAGGAAGTGGACTGATATCAGGAGTGCCTGGGCACAGGAAGTGCACTGATATCAGGAGTGCCTGGGCACAGGAAGTACATTGATATCAGGAGTGTCTAGGCACAGGAAGTACATTGATATCAGGAGTGTCTAGGCACAGGAAGTACATTGATATCAGGAGTGCCTAGGCACAGGAAGTACATTGATATCAGGAGTGCCTAGGCACAGGAAGTACATTGATATCAGGAGTGCCTAGGCACAGGAAGTGCACTGATATCAGGAGTACCTAGGCACAGGAAGTGCACTGATATCAGGAGTGTCTAGGCACAGGAAGTGGACTGATATCAGGAGTGCCTAGGCACAGGAAGTACATTGATATCAGGAGTGCCTAGGCACAGGAAGTACATTGATATCAGGAGTGTCTAGGCACAGGAAGTACATTGATATCAGGAGTGTCTAGGCACAGGAAGTGGACTGATATCAGGCGGGACTAGGCACA
>NW_017309699.1:15850-16248 GCF_000935625.1 Nanorana parkeri | reverse complement strand
CCTAGGCACAGGAAGTGCACTGATATCAGGAGTGTCTAGGCACAGGAAGTGGACTGATATCAGGAGTGCCTAGGCACAGGAAGTACATTGATATCAGGAGTGCCTAGGCACAGGAAGTACATTGATATCAGGAGTGTCTAGGCACAGGAAGTACATTGATATCAGGAGTGTCTAGGCACAGGAAGTGGACTGATATCAGGAGTGCCTAGGCACAGGAAGTACATTGATATCAGCCATTGATAGTCCCTGCACAGCAGAGATCAGACTGGTAAAGGGGCCATGATGTGAGCCATTCAGTAGTTCTGCAGTACTTGTTCTAACGGGAGGTATGCTGATAGGGGGAGAGAGCAGAGAGACAGATGAGCTCATTGATCTGCTGCTTCTCTCACTGTCCAATC
>NW_017309699.1:12361-15286 GCF_000935625.1 Nanorana parkeri | reverse complement strand
GACAGGACAGAGCGGGGGGTCACGTATGACCACCCATGATCTCATGATCACCTGTGCTGCCATCATGGCGGGTGAGGGGCGGCCAATATTCATCCCCTTTACAAACCAATCATCGGAGGAACAAAGAGCACCTGTCACGTGTCATCGCCAACTTCCTGCATTCGTCAGGTTGCTGATTGGTTGTGGTCGGCTCTGCACATGGCGATACAATACATCTGATTGGGCGGCATTGGTGTGCTGGCTATCACAAAGACCCAGGCAGGGTGTAAATCTGTCATGTGATCGGTGGGATCCTCTGTGTGTGCGATCGGTGGGATCCTCTGTGTGCGCGATCGGTGGGATCCTCTGTGTGTGCGATCGGTGGGATCCTCTGTGTGTGCGATCGGTGGGATCCTCTGTGTGTGCGATTGGTGGGATTCTGCATGTGTGATCGATGGGATCCTCTGTGTGCGATCGATGGGATCCTCTGTGTGCGATCGATGGGATCCTCTGTGTGCGATCGATGGGATCCTCTGTGTGCGATCGATGGGATCCTCTGTGTGCGATCGATGGGATCCTCTGTGTGCGATCGACGGGATCCTCTGTGTGCGATCGACGGGATCCTCTGTGTGCGATCGACGGGATCCTCTGTGTGTGCGATCGACGGGATCCTGCGTGTGTGCGATCGACGGGATCCTGCGTGTGTGCGATCGACGGGATCCTGCGTGTGTGCGATCGACGGGATCCTGCGTGTGTGCGATCGACGGGATCCTGCGTGTGTGCGATCGACGGGATCCTGCGTGTGTGCGATCGACGGGATCCTCTGTGTGTGCGATCGACGGGATCCTGCGTGTGTGCGATCGACGGGATCCTGCGTGTGTGCGATCGACGGGATCCTCTGTGTGTGCGATCGACGGGATCCTGCGTGTGTGCGATCGACGGGATCCTGCGTGTGTGCGATCGACGGGATCCTGCGTGTGTGCGATCGACGGGATCCTCTGTGTGTGCGATCGACGGGATCCTGCGTGTGTGCGATCGACGGGATCCTGCGTGTGTGCGATCGACGGGATCCTCTGTGTGTGCGATCGACGGGATCCTGCGTGTGTGCGATCGACGGGATCCTGCGTGTGTGCGATCGACGGGATCCTGCGTGTGTGCGATCGACGGGATCCTCTGTGTGTGCGATCGACGGGATCCTGCGTGTGTGCGATCGACGGGATCCTGCGTGTGTGCGATCGACGGGATCCTGCGTGTGTGCGATCGACGGGATCCTCTGTGTGTGCGATCGACGGGATCCTCTGTGTGTGCGATCGGTGGGATCCGGCATGTGTCTCCGTTAAGTATAATAGGTGGAGCAGAGGAAGCTGTGCCTCCACCCTGAATAGACGCTTGCTGTGCTCTGATTGGTCCTTGTGCAGCACAGACAGTTTCGGCTCCTGCAGGCCGGTATGCAGACCTCGGTGGGGCCCCGGCTGTGTTTGTTTCACCTGGAGTCACCTGATAGGAAGGAAGGTCGCGGTGGAGATCCTGGGAGGGAGCAGCTGCTGAGAACTGAGTCACCTCGTCTCTCCGTGTTTACTGACTGCGGACAGAATCCCCCGATGAGAGACGTCCGTCCTGCCGAAACACAACAACTTCCCACCCGAAGCACGGAAACTTCCCGCCCGACCCCCATTGTTATCCCTTATATATATTGGGGGCTCCGGGGCCAGGAAAGGACGATCTGCAGGGGAGAGAACATCGGAGACGATTGGCATAAAGCGGCTCCCCGACTTCCTTCTCCCGCGCAGAGGAAACAGAATCCATCAGCCGGGACAATAGAGGCCGATCGGCTCCGGAATGAGACACCGACGGCGGCCAAAGGACATATTATGGGATGGAATTCACAAATGAACCTTCACTGTGTCTATTGGGAACGTCTTCATAACCTGAAACAACTCCGACCTCTGCCAGGAAGACAAACTGACCACCGCCAAATGTCCCACCAACCAACTGACCACCACCAAACCAACTGACCACCGCCAAACGTCCCACCAACCAACCGACCCCCGCCAAACGTCCCACCAACCAACCGACCACCGCCAAACGTCCCACCAACCAACCGACCACCGCCAAACATCCCACCAACCAACCAACCACCGCCAAACGTCCCATCAACCAACTGACCACCACCAAATGGAGGACCGCCAACCAACCGACCACCGCCAAACGTCCCGCCAAATGGAGGACCACCAACCAACCGACCACCGCCAAACGTCCCACCAACCAACCGACCACCACCAAATGGAGGACCACCAACTAACCGACCGACCGACCACCACCACCAAATGGAGGACCGCCAACCAACTGACCACCGCCAAAAGTCCTGTCAAATGGAGGACCGCCAACCAACCGACCACCACCAAATGGAGGACCGCCCACCAAACGTCCCACCAACCAACCGACCACCACCAAATGGAGGACCGCCAACCAACTGACCACCGCCAAACGTCCCGCCAACCAACTGACCACCACCAACAAACTGGCCACCACCAAATGGAGGACCGCCAAACGTCCTGCCACTGCCGGGGGCTTATCAGGGGATAGGGTGGGATTTTCAGGAGCAGAGTGACGAGGACGAGGATCAGGATGACGGTCATTACAGAAGATGCAGAACCAGCACATTATATACAGACAGATATATGTAAGTTGGCTGATCGCCGGGCGGTGGGATCGGTGTTCCCGGCTCCTTGTGGGCTGATACACGGCGAGCCGCTGGTCACACCTGAACAGAGCGACGTCAGAGGGGGAGGAGCATGTGCGTCATGGCGTGTGGGGCCACACATGTGTCGCCGACATTCTCCACAGCGCAGTACAATCCCATCACACGCAATGCAGGTTGCTGAACATGTTATCACCTTCCTGTCTGATCTTCATTGCACCCCCCCCCCCTACCCCCAAACATTG
>NW_017309699.1:10111-12330 GCF_000935625.1 Nanorana parkeri | reverse complement strand
TCCTGTCTGAGCTTCATTCCCCCCCCCCCCCCTCCCCCCATACATTGTGCCCAGGTCTCCGGTATGGGGAGATCACCATACACACACTTCCAATGTCTTGTACTATGAGCCGTCTGCGGAGGGAGCGCTGGTCTGGCGCCGGGCCGCGTGCTACAAATCCAGTTTCCCGTAGAGAGGCCGGCGTCCCGGACCTGATCCCTCTCTTATCTGGGGAAATAAACACACACCTCATAAACACACAGCGCTCCCGGGGTGCGGTCACTGAGCGGACGCGTCACCCCCGCCGACATCCCAGGGAATGTTCACTATCACCGGCGCCTGCACTGGTGCCAACAGTCACAAGCCGGATGCAGAGAGCAAAGGGTGGCACTCCGAGGTACAGGAGCGTCCCAGCTGACTGCACAATAAAGAGGACCTGTCAGTATCTTCACCAGTCTGTGTGAATGAATTCCTGACCTATCACAATACCCAACAAACAGGGAAGCTCCGCCTATTACTGGAGCCCCAGTCAGTGACTTTGCCCAGGCTGAGATGATGTCATCAGTCTGCTGCAGGCAGGAGGAAGCATTTCCTCAGTCTCCCCTCCCCCAGTGATCAGACTGCTGCAGGCAGGGGGAAGCATTTCCTCAGTCTCCCCTCACCCAGTGATCAATCTGCTGCAGGCAGGAGGATGCATTTCCTCCGTCTCCCCTCCACCAGTGATCAGTCTGCTGCAGGCAGGAGGAAGCATTTCCTCAGTCTCCCCTCACCCAGTGATCAATCTGCTGCAGGCAGGAGGATGCATTTCCTCCGTCTCCCCTCCACCAGTGATCAGTCTGCTGCAGGCAGGAGGAAGCATTTCCTCAGTCTCCCCTCCCCCAGTGATCAGACTGCTGCAGGCAGGGGGAAGCATTTCCTCAGTCTCCCCTCACCCAGTGATCAATCTGCTGCAGGCAGGAGGATGCATTTCCTCCGTCTCCCCTCCACCAGTGATCAGTCTGCTGCAGGCAGGAGGAAGCATTTCCTCCGTCTCCCCTCCCCCAGTGATCAGACTGCTGCAGGCAGGGGGAAGCATTTCCTCAGTCTCCCCTCACCCAGTGATCAATCTGCTGCAGGCAGGAGGATGCATTTCCTCCGTCTCCCCTCCACCAGTGATCAGTCTGCTGCAGGCAGGAGGAAGCATTTCCTCAGTCTCCCCTCCCCCAGTGATCAGACTGCTGCAGGCAGGGGGAAGCATTTCCTCAGTCTCCCCCTCCCCCAGTGATCAGGGCTTGCTTATTGGCAATTAGGGGTGCAGGTTTGACATGTAGTGAAGAGTGCATGAAGACTTATTCCAGGGCCCGGCACCAGATCTTTGCTGGCACTGCCAAGTGTAGGGTACACTACGAGGACTGTGTGCGGGTGTCGGGTGGTCACACCAATGCGCAGTATTATTGGATTATAACGGATTTGGTGCATCAGCTGATACAGAGAAGAGATTATCAGAAGGAAATTAGTTTTATTTCCTGTGATGAAGACCGAAGTGTGCGGACGGAGATGACGGAGGCCGAGCGATAAGAAACGCTCAATGTTTATTCTTCCGGCCTGACCCAGCAGAGGGACCCCCCACAGTGACCCCGTGGTCAGGGCTGGGCATGAGGCTCATGTGAGCTCTGTGCCTGGGACCCTCGGAGGGCTGATTGTGAGACATGAAGATGATTCCGGAATATCTGATCCCTATCAGGAAGATTCTCCTCTCCGAAGTCCGTATGAGCAATGACGTCCCCACGCAGTATGATCGGCTCCTGATTGGCCGTGGATGTAACGTTTGGGTCTTTGGATACTTCTCAGTGATTGGATCTCACGCAGAAAGTAAATCTCCTTCACTCAGAATTGTAGCGCAAATCCATCCCGAGACTCTGGTCCTATGCTATGTGCTCTGGTAATAAAGCTCTGGTCCTATGCTGTGTGCTCTGGTCCCATGCTGTGTGCTCTGGTCCTATGCTGTGTGCTCTGGTAATAAAGCTCTGGTCCTATGCTGTGTGCTCTGGTCCCATGCTGTGTGCTCTGGTAATAAAGCTCTGGTCCCATGCTGTGTGCTCTGGTAATAAAGCTCTGGTCCTATGCTGTGTGCTCTGGTAATAAAAGCTCTGGTCCTATGCTGTGTGCTCTGGTCATATGCTGTGTGCTCTGGTAATGAAGCTCTGGTCCTATGCTGTGTGCTCTGGTAATAAAGCTCTGGTCCTATGCTGTGTGCTCTG
>NW_017309699.1:3438-8484 GCF_000935625.1 Nanorana parkeri | reverse complement strand
GGAAGCATTTCCTCAGTCTCCCCTCACCCAGTGATCAATCTGCTGCAGGCAGGAGGATGCATTTCCTCCGTCTCCCCTCCACCAGTGATCAGTCTGCTGCAGGCAGGAGGAAGCATTTCCTCAGTCTCCCCTCCCCCAGTGATCAGACTGCTGCAGGCAGGGGGAAGCATTTCCTCAGTCTCCCCTCACCCAGTGATCAATCTGCTGCAGGCAGGAGGATGCATTTCCTCCGTCTCCCCTCCACCAGTGATCAGTCTGCTGCAGGCAGGAGGAAGCATTTCCTCAGTCTCCCCTCCCCCAGTGATCAGACTGCTGCAGGCAGGGGGAAGCATTTCCTCAGTCTCCCCTCACCCAGTGATCAATCTGCTGCAGGCAGGAGGATGCATTTCCTCCGTCTCCCCTCCACCAGTGATCAGTCTGCTGCAGGCAGGAGGAAGCATTTCCTCAGTCTCCCCTCCCCCAGTGATCAGACTGCTGCAGGCAGGGGGAAGCATTTCCTCAGTCTCCCCCTCCCCCAGTGATCAGGGCTTGCTTATTGGCAATTAGGGGTGCAGGTTTGACATGTAGTGAAGAGTGCATGAAGACTTATTCCAGGGCCCGGCACCAGATCTTTGCTGGCACTGCCAAGTGTAGGGTACACTACGAGGACTGTGTGCGGGTGTCGGGTGGTCACACCAATGCGCAGTATTATTGGATTATAACGGATTTGGTGCATCAGCTGATACAGAGAAGAGATTATCAGAAGGAAATTAGTTTTATTTCCTGT
The DNA here is from genome assembly GCF_000935625.1 of Nanorana parkeri. Classification (NCBI taxonomy): domain Eukaryota; kingdom Metazoa; phylum Chordata; class Amphibia; order Anura; family Dicroglossidae; genus Nanorana; species Nanorana parkeri. Next base: position 7,718 of record NW_017309699.1, on the reverse strand, counting down.
GATGAAGACCGAAGTGTGCGGACGGAGATGACGGAGGCCGAGCGATAAGAAACGCTCAATGTTTATTCTTCCGGCCTGACCCAGCAGAGGGACCCCCCACAGTGACCCCGTGGTCAGGGCTGGGCATGAGGCTCATGTGAGCTCTGTGCCTGGGACCCTCGGAGGGCTGATTGTGAGACATGAAGATGATTCCGGAATATCTGATCCCTATCAGGAAGATTCTCCTCTCCGAAGTCCGTATGAGCAATGACGTCCCCACGCAGTATGATCGGCTCCTGATTGGCCGTGGATGTAACGTTTGGGTCTTTGGATACTTCTCAGTGATTGGATCTCACGCAGAAAGTAAATCTCCTTCACTCAGAATTGTAGCGCAAATCCATCCCGAGACTCTGGTCCTATGCTATGTGCTCTGGTAATAAAGCTCTGGTCCTATGCTGTGTGCTCTGGTCCCATGCTGTAAGCTCTGGTCCTATGCTGTGTGCTCTGGTAATAAAGCTCTGGTCCTATGCTGTGAGCTCTGGTCCTATGCTGTGTGCTCTGGTAATAAAGCTCTGGTCCTATGCTGTGTGCTCTGGTAATAAAGCTCTGGTCCTATGCTGTGTGCTCTGATCCTATGCTGTGTGCTCAGGTCCTATGCTGTGTGCTCTGGTAATAAAGCTCTGGTCCTATGCTGTGTGCTCTGGTAATAAAAGCTCTGGTCCTATGCTGTGTGCTCTGGTCATATGCTGTGTGCTCTGGTAATGAAGCTCTGGTCCCATGCTGTGTGCTCTGGTAATAAAGCTCTGGTCCTATGCTGTGTGCTCTGGTCCTATGCTGTGTGCTCTGGTAATAAACCTCTGGTCCTATGCTGTGTGCTCTGGTAATAAAGCTCTGGTCCTATGCTGTGTGCTCTGGTAATAAAGCTCTGGTCCTATGCTGTGTGCTCTGGTAATAAAGCTCTGGTCCTATGCTGTGTGCTCTGGTAAGAAAGCTCTGGTCCTATGTTGTGTGCTCTGGTCCTGGGCTGTGTGCTCTGGTAATAAAGCTCTGGTCCTATGTTGTGTGCTCTGGTCCTGGGCTGTGTGCTCTGGTAATAAAGCTAGGGTCCTATGCTGTGTGCTCTGGTAATAAAGCTCTGGTCCTATGTTGTGTGCTCTGGTCCTGGGCTGTGTGCTCTGGTAATAAAGCTCTGGTCCTATGTTGTGTGCTCTGGTCCTGGGCTGTGTGCTCTGGTAATAAAGCTCTGGTCCTATGTTGTGTGCTCTGGTCCTGGGCTGTGTGCTCTGGTAATAAAGCTCTGGTCCTATGTTGTGTGCTCTGGTCCTGGGCTGTGTGCTCTGGTAATAAAGCTCTGGTCCTATGTTGTGTGCTCTGGTCCTGGGCTGTGTGCTCTGGTAATAAAGCTCTGGTCCTATGTTGTGTGCTCTGGTCCTGGGCTGTGTGCTCTGGTAATAAAGCTCTGGTCCTATGTTGTGTGCTCTGGTCCTGGGCTGTGTGCTCTGGTAATAAAGCTCTGGTCCTATGTTGTGTGCTCTGGTCCTGGGCTGTGTGCTCTGGTAATAAAGCTCTGGTCCTATGTTGTGTGCTCTGGTCCTGGGCTGTGTGCTCTGGTAATAAAGCTCTGGTCCTATGTTGTGTGCTCTGGTCCTGGGCTGTGTGCTCTGGTAATAAAGCTCTGGTCCTATGTTGTGTGCTCTGGTCCTGGGCTGTGTGCTCTGGTAATAAAGCTCTGGTCCTATGTTGTGTGCTCTGGTCCTGGGCTGTGTGCTCTGGTAATAAAGCTCTGGTCCTATGTTGTGTGCTCTGGTCCTGGGCTGTGTGCTCTGGTAATAAAGCTCTGGTCCTATGTTGTGTGCTCTGGTCCTGGGCTGTGTGCTCTGGTAATAAAGCTCTGGTCCTATGTTGTGTGCTCTGGTCCTGGGCTGTGTGCTCTGGTAATAAAGCTCTGGTCCTATGTTGTGTGCTCTGGTCCTGGGCTGTGTGCTCTGGTAATAAAGCTCTGGTCCTATGTTGTGTGCTCTGGTCCTGGGCTGTGTGCTCTGGTAATAAAGCTCTGGTCCTATGTTGTGTGCTCTGGTCCTGGGCTGTGTGCTCTGGTAATAAAGCTCTGGTCCTATGTTGTGTGCTCTGGTCCTGGGCTGTGTGCTCTGGTAATAAAGCTCTGGTCCTATGTTGTGTGCTCTGGTCCTGGGCTGTGTGCTCTGGTAATAAAGCTCTGGTCCTATGTTGTGTGCTCTGGTCCTGGGCTGTGTGCTCTGGTAATAAAGCTCTGGTCCTATGTTGTGTGCTCTGGTCCTGGGCTGTGTGCTCTGGTAATAAAGCTCTGGTCCTATGTTGTGTGCTCTGGTCCTGGGCTGTGTGCTCTGGTAATAAAGCTCTGGTCCTATGTTGTGTGCTCTGGTCCTGGGCTGTGTGCTCTGGTAATAAAGCTCTGGTCCTATGTTGTGTGCTCTGGTCCTGGGCTGTGTGCTCTGGTAATAAAGCTCTGGTCCTATGTTGTGTGCTCTGGTCCTGGGCTGTGTGCTCTGGTAATAAAGCTCTGGTCCTATGTTGTGTGCTCTGGTCCTGGGCTGTGTGCTCTGGTAATAAAGCTCTGGTCCTATGTTGTGTGCTCTGGTCCTGGGCTGTGTGCTCTGGTAATAAAGCTCTGGTCCTATGTTGTGTGCTCTGGTCCTGGGCTGTGTGCTCTGGTAATAAAGCTCTGGTCCTATGTTGTGTGCTCTGGTCCTGGGCTGTGTGCTCTGGTAATAAAGCTCTGGTCCTATGTTGTGTGCTCTGGTCCTGGGCTGTGTGCTCTGGTAATAAAGCTCTGGTCCTATGTTGTGTGCTCTGGTCCTGGGCTGTGTGCTCTGGTAATAAAGCTCTGGTCCTATGTTGTGTGCTCTGGTCCTGGGCTGTGTGCTCTGGTAATAAAGCTCTGGTCCTATGTTGTGTGCTCTGGTCCTGGGCTGTGTGCTCTGGTAATAAAGCTCTGGTCCTATGTTGTGTGCTCTGGTCCTGGGCTGTGTGCTCTGGTAATAAAGCTCTGGTCCTATGTTGTGTGCTCTGGTCCTGGGCTGTGTGCTCTGGTAATAAAGCTCTGGTCCTATGTTGTGTGCTCTGGTCCTGGGCTGTGTGCTCTGGTAATAAAGCTCTGGTCCTATGTTGTGTGCTCTGGTCCTGGGCTGTGTGCTCTGGTAATAAAGCTCTGGTCCTATGTTGTGTGCTCTGGTCCTGGGCTGTGTGCTCTGGTAATAAAGCTCTGGTCCTATGTTGTGTGCTCTGGTCCTGGGCTGTGTGCTCTGGTAATAAAGCTCTGGTCCTATGTTGTGTGCTCTGGTCCTGGGCTGTGTGCTCTGGTAATAAAGCTCTGGTCCTATGTTGTGTGCTCTGGTCCTGGGCTGTGTGCTCTGGTAATAAAGCTCTGGTCCTATGTTGTGTGCTCTGGTCCTGGGCTGTGTGCTCTGGTAATAAAGCTCTGGTCCTATGTTGTGTGCTCTGGTCCTGGGCTGTGTGCTCTGGTAATAAAGCTCTGGTCCTATGTTGTGTGCTCTGGTCCTGGGCTGTGTGCTCTGGTAATAAAGCTCTGGTCCTATGTTGTGTGCTCTGGTCCTGGGCTGTGTGCTCTGGTAATAAAGCTCTGGTCCTATGTTGTGTGCTCTGGTCCTGGGCTGTGTGCTCTGGTAATAAAGCTCTGGTCCTATGTTGTGTGCTCTGGTCCTGGGCTGTGTGCTCTGGTAATAAAGCTCTGGTCCTATGTTGTGTGCTCTGGTCCTGGGCTGTGTGCTCTGGTAATAAAGCTCTGGTCCTATGTTGTGTGCTCTGGTCCTGGGCTGTGTGCTCTGGTAATAAAGCTCTGGTCCTATGTTGTGTGCTCTGGTCCTGGGCTGTGTGCTCTGGTAATAAAGCTCTGGTCCTATGTTGTGTGCTCTGGTCCTGGGCTGTGTGCTCTGGTAATAAAGCTCTGGTCCTATGTTGTGTGCTCTGGTCCTGGGCTGTGTGCTCTGGTAATAAAGCTCTGGTCCTATGTTGTGTGCTCTGGTCCTGGGCTGTGTGCTCTGGTAATAAAGCTCTGGTCCTATGCTGTGTGCTCTGGTCCTGGGCTGTGTGCTCTGGTATGAAAAATTTGCATACAGAGGGGTGTGGTCAGCACTAGGATATGTGCAGTCAATGTCATTGACAGAAGGGGAGTGTTCAATAGGAGGAAGGGTGGAGCTCCTAGTATGAGGGGGAGGGGCCAGCGGTGGCCACACCTCCTGCATGTAGCACAATGTGCAGATTTGATTTCCAGTCTCAGTTCTGGGGTGACGTCTCCGGGGGGG
>NW_017309699.1:302-3276 GCF_000935625.1 Nanorana parkeri | reverse complement strand
TGTCCTCGGGGGGGGGGGAGGGGTGACACATATTCTATAAATCTCCCCTGGATGTGTCACCGGTCAAATCACATGGCTCTCCCTTCATCATAAAATAACCCCGGATGCCGGAGGCGGAGCTTGAGGGGTTAAATCGCCGTTCTCACACAAGATAAGGAATTATATTTATGTTGCGGATAAAGTTTAATTAAGATTGCCAACCAACGTCAGCGCCCCCTCCCCTCCCCCCCTCCCCTGCCGGCTCTCTGTGTGCTCATCGCAGAGTGAAAGTCCCTCATTGTTCCCCACACTTCCCTCCAAAATCGTACCGTCACCGAGAGGAGCGCCGACAAAACTCTTCCCCTCACAGAGAACTGATCACTGACGCTCATTAAGAAGAGAGCTGTGCGAGGTCTGAGATCAGCTTCCTATAGATACTCATAGAGATCATCAGAGAGCTGTGCGAGGTCTGAGCCCGCCTCTGAGATCAGCTTCCTATAGATACTCATAGAGATCCTCAGAGAGCTGTGCGAGGTCTGAGCCCCCATCTGAGATCAGCTTCCTATAGATACTCATAGTGATCATCAGAGAGCTGTGCGAGGTCTGAGCCCCCATCTGAGATCAGCTTCCTATAGATACTCATAGTGATCACCAGAGAGCTGTGCGAGGTCTGAGCCCCCATCTGAGATCAGCTTCCTATAGATGCTCATAGAGATCATCAGAGAGCTGTGCGAGGGCTGAGCCCGCCTCTGAGATCAGCTTCCTATAGATACACATAGAGAACATCAGAGAGCTGTGCGAGGTCTGAGCCCCCATCTGAGATCAGCTTCCTATAGATACTCATAGAGAGCATCAGAGAGCTGTGCGAGTTCTGAGCCCGCCTCTGAGATCAGCTTCCTATAGATACTCATAGAGAGCATCAGAGAGCTGTGCGAGGGTCTGAGCCCCCGTCTGAGATCAGCTTCCTATAGATACTCATAGAGAGCATCAGAGAGCTGTGCGAGGTCTGAGCCCCCATCTGAGATCAGCTTCCTATAGATGCTCATAGTGATCATCAGAGAGCTGTGTGAGGGTCTGAACCCCCATCTGAGATCAGCTTCCTATAGATACTCATAGTGATCATCAGAGAGCTGTGTGAGGTCTGAGCCCCCGTCTGAGATCAGCTTCCTATAGATACTCATAGAGATCATCAGAGAGCTGTGCGAGGTCTGAGCCCCCATCTGAGATCAGCTTCCTATAGATGCTCATAGAGATCATCAGAGAGCTGTGCGAGGGCTGAGCCCGCCTCTGAGATCAGCTTCCTATAGATACACATAGAGAACATCAGAGAGCTGTGCGAGGTCTGAGCCCCCATCTGAGATCAGCTTCCTATAGATACTCATAGAGAGCATCAGAGAGCTGTGCGAGGGCTGAGCCCGCCTCTGAGATCAGCTTCCTATAGATACTCATAGAGAGCATCAGAGAGCTGTGCGAGGGCTGAGCCCGCCTCTGAGATCAGCTTCCTATAGATACTCATAGAGAGCATCAGAGAGCTGTGCGAGGGCTGAGCCCGCCTCTGAGATCAGCTTCCTATAGATACTCATAGAGAGCATCAGAGAGCTGTGCGAGGGCTGAGCCCGCCTCTGAGATCAGCTTCCTATAGATACTCATAGAGAGCATCAGAGAGCTGTGCGAGGGCTGAGCCCGCCTCTGAGATCAGCTTCCTATAGATACTCATAGAGAGCATCAGAGAGCTGTGCGAGGGCTGAGCCCGCCTCTGAGATCAGCTTCCTATAGATACTCATAGAGAGCATCAGAGAGCTGTGCGAGGGCTGAGCCCGCCTCTGAGATCAGCTTCCTATAGATACTCATAGAGAGCATCAGAGAGCTGTGCGAGGGCTGAGCCCGCCTCTGAGATCAGCTTCCTATAGATACTCATAGAGAGCATCAGAGAGCTGTGCGAGGGCTGAGCCCGCCTCTGAGATCAGCTTCCTATAGATACTCATAGAGAGCATCAGAGAGCTGTGCGAGGGCTGAGCCCGCCTCTGAGATCAGCTTCCTATAGATACTCATAGAGAGCATCAGAGAGCTGTGCGAGGGCTGAGCCCGCCTCTGAGATCAGCTTCCTATAGATACTCATAGAGAGCATCAGAGAGCTGTGCGAGGGCTGAGCCCGCCTCTGAGATCAGCTTCCTATAGATACTCATAGAGAGCATCAGAGAGCTGTGCGAGGGCTGAGCCCGCCTCTGAGATCAGCTTCCTATAGATACTCATAGAGAGCATCAGAGAGCTGTGCGAGGGCTGAGCCCGCCTCTGAGATCAGCTTCCTATAGATACTCATAGAGAGCATCAGAGAGCTGTGCGAGGGCTGAGCCCGCCTCTGAGATCAGCTTCCTATAGATACTCATAGAGAGCATCAGAGAGCTGTGCGAGGGCTGAGCCCGCCTCTGAGATCAGCTTCCTATAGATACTCATAGAGAGCATCAGAGAGCTGTGCGAGGGCTGAGCCCGCCTCTGAGATCAGCTTCCTATAGATACTCATAGAGAGCATCAGAGAGCTGTGCGAGGGCTGAGCCCGCCTCTGAGATCAGCTTCCTATAGATACTCATAGAGAGCATCAGAGAGCTGTGCGAGGGCTGAGCCCGCCTCTGAGATCAGCTTCCTATAGATACTCATAGAGAGCATCAGAGAGCTGTGCGAGGTCTGAGCCCCAGTCTGAGATCAGATTCCTATAGATAGTCATAGAGATCATCAGAGAGCTGTGCGAGGTCTGAGCCCGCCTCTGAGATCAGCTTCCTATAGATACTCATAGAGAGCATCAGAGAGCAGTGCGAGGTCTGAGCACCCGTCTGAGATCAGCTTCCTATAGATACTCATAGAGATCATAAGAGAGCTGTGCGAGGTCTGAGCCCGCATCTGAGATCAGATTCCTATAGATACTCATAGAGAGCACCAGAGAGCTGTGCGAGGTCTGAGCCCTCCTCTGAGATCAGCTTCCTATAGATACTCATAGAGA
>NW_017309699.1:0-209 GCF_000935625.1 Nanorana parkeri | reverse complement strand
TCTGAGATCAGCTTCCTATAGATACTCATAGAGAGCATCAGAGAGCTGTGCGAGGTCTGAGCCCCCATCTGAGATCAGCTTCCTATAGATGCTCATAGTGATCATCAGAGAGCTGTGAGAGGGTCTGAGCCCCCGTCTGAGATCAGCTTCCTATAGATAATCATAGAAAGCATCAGAGAGCTGTGCGAGTTCTGAGCCCGCCTCTGAGA
>NW_017309698.1:33797-50860 GCF_000935625.1 Nanorana parkeri | reverse complement strand
AATGTCTTTATTCAACCTCAAATACTATGTAACTATGTTTATGTGAGGATTATGTATTCCATTTGAGTATATCCATACTATCGAACATCCTTGCCAAGACATCCCATGCCGATTACTCTTATTGCTCTCCACACTTATGGATGTGCGACATTGGAGTTCTCCTGATTGACGATCAAACAACGCTACTGTGAGTGCTGTCTACTTTATTTTTTTGACAAGGATGAGCTCCATCATTGAGACTTGTTTTTCCCATGCACATTGTGCTTTTGAATCATTATTCACGGGACTGCATTTTCTTTTATCTTTGGAGATACCTTTTTCCTGGAGGCTTTCATTCTCAAAGAATAAGCTTACTCTAGGGGTGCACCGATCACTTTATCTGCTTCTACTTAAACCTAATATATTTAGCCGAGTGCAATCCTATGTATATGTTTGTTTGTTTGTTTTTTGTACTGATACATGTGTCATATTATGTCTATATTTAAAGCTAGTTTAATAAATACGTTTTTTACCGACACTATTGCATATTTGAAGTGGTGGTGGGATCTCCTTATTTGGGGATTTGTTTCTTTTTTTGCCTTCCTCTGGATCAACAGTGGGTAATTATGGGCATAGTGTTCTGTTTAGGCTTTTTTTCTCTCCAAATCTCTATAGGTTGAACTCGATGGAAATGGGTCTTTGTTCAACCTAACTCCGTAACTATGTAAGATAAGCAATTATCCTTCAGTGGATGTGTTAAGAATGTTACCACTTTGATATGGCATAGCACTACCTATTTATTGGATACCCCACAAGAGCTGAGTTTATCTCTCACGTACAAGGTACAGATGTTGTTAAATATACCACAAACATATTGGTCATTTACATTTTTGATTAACCTTTTGAATAACACTCAGCAGTTAAGGAAGCAACTGAGAGAAGTAAATATGACCCTATTGCATCATGAGATACAGACAGTAATGACTAAGAATAAATTGTTGCAGATGCCAGCCAAGATTGTTGCAGATACACATCATAGTCTTTGGGATTCGTTTACATGTTGGTCCGAATCAGGTACTCAGGTTATGCAAGGTATTCTATACCCTATTATTGTTGTTACCATCATGCTATTGCTTTGGATTTGTTATTTAGCCTGCACATTTCGTAGAAGAGTACTTAAACTCAAACAGAAGTTGTAAAGTAAAAAGATGTTGCTCATGTAAGTTGTCCCGTTGGGACAAAAGGAGGGAAATGAGGAGTTGTGTATAGTAAGAGTTAAGCCATACATAATTAATGTACATAATAAATGTTATGCTTTGCCTTATCTCATGCTCAGGATGTGTCCTAACAGAACAATGCTTGGTGGTTTCTTGTGACATACCTAAACTTCTTTTACCATATATCCTTATTCTTGGGATAATGCTGTGAGAGTTACGTAGAGGAAATCCTTACATTGCATTTGTCTTGAAACTAGTCATAAGACCATCATGAGTGCTGTGTATGATCTATATGCCATGTCTGTATATGTGTCTTATACTGATTGGTCAGAACTATGCATCTTTGTGTCTTATGTATATAAAAGTTGACTGTTTGTAATAAACCTTTGAATATTGATCCACGGCACTTTTTTGTAACTGCTCTCTATTCCCGAGTACTCGAAGGACAGACCCTCGGCACAGGGTAGAGATTGCAGGACAGACACAGGAATTAACCCTATCACTTCCGTGTTTGGCTCAGCCCCCTGTTGTGAGGGGTGGGGCCTGTCGGTGGTCACATGATTGGTCTGCTCAGTCTAAAATGCCTGTGCCTATTTTTTGTCCCAGTCCGGCCCTGTTTGCGCCAATACAAATTCAGTAGCGAGCACTAGAATTAAATTAAAATCCACAAATGAAAAATGTATGTATGTGCCATGCTATGAACCTAAACAATGTACTATAAGAACATAAAAGCTCAAACTAACTGTCAGAGGATCAGTAAAAAGGAGAGTTTCCGGGCCCAATTATCCATATTTATTTACAAACACTCGACTGATGATCGCAAAGCACATTCCTCAACTCTCTAGTGCCCAGGACTGAGATCAAAGGCAGTCTACAGAAAGAATGCCTCTTTTGCATCAACACAACCCTTGGCACGTCCACAGGAAGAACCCCTGTGAGGACAGAGAGCTTTTCAAATTTTTAGGTCATACACACCAATCCCCCGGCCAGGTAATGAACAATAGTCAGCAGAAGCTTCTCCAAACACTGCAATGGCTTCACCAACATTTTACATATACAAAATCATTTAAAAAATACATGCTCCATGACACTAACATATCAAACCAAACCTTCAATCGTGCAAAATGTGTATGTGACATGTTGGAAGGCTAATTCATTAGCCTGTATTTGTGGGAGGAGTTGTTGCCTCCCAAGCATATAAAGCTGGCAGGGGATTTCACTTGCCTGTGACGATCAGGATTCAGGCAAACCCTCCCTCCCATTTTTATTTCATTATATTACAGGGCATGCCCCCTTATTTGGCATTGCTGTCCACCGGATCATGGCACACCACAGGTCAGTATCAGATTCTTATCATTTGATTATCAGGGGTACGGTAGACTCCGAACACAAATACACTCTGTAAACAAACGTGCTACCTTCGGAGTACATATGCTCAGAAAACGTGCAAATATTACAGCGTAATAAAAGAAAAAAAAATTATTGATAACCAAACAAGTGTCCAAAAGAAACAAATTAAGTGAATTGACAAAAGTTATGTCCAGTGCTTTAAATGAAATAAAGAACCCAGAGCAAAGCTGGGCTAACTTTTCAGCTGGTTACCGGCTCTAAGGTAGAAATGGACTGCACCTAAATGGGGAGGGTGCAGCTCTGCTAGGGGAGAAAATGGTAAGAAGGTTGGAGGAGTGTTTAACCAGTGTACACCCCCTTCCCATCCAGGCCATTTTTCAGTATTCAGCGCTGCGGTACTTTGACTGACATTTATTCTGTCATGCAACGCTGTACTGAAATTAATTTTATACCCTTTTTTGGGGGACAGATAGAGCTTTCTTTTGGTGGTATTTAATCACCACTGGGGTTTTTATTTTTTAATATATAACTATATTAACTATATAAAAACTATATTAAGGAAAAATTACAGAACTCATTAGGGGTCTCTAGGACCCCTGTCTCCTGGGGACCCCAAAAGAAGCTGATGAAGCAGAGATCTGCTTCATCAGCTTCTTCTCTCTTGCTATAGCAGCCAGATGACTGACAGGTGAATGCGGAAGTAACACACATCACTTCTGCACATAAGCAAGGAGCTGATCTCCATCCCTCTTCCTCCTGACGCCCTCCCGAGCTGGTCCCGGGCCGCAGATGGGCTAGCGGATCCCAGGATTGAAGGTGAGGGGTCAGAGGGGGGGCGGCGGCACTCGCAAAAATCGGCGGCACTCGACAAAATCAACTGTAAAAACGAGCGGGTCTTTCCTGCCCGGGGGAGCAGGAAAAAAATTCCGTCAGGAGACGGCAACCGGCTAATGCGAGTCTGCCGTCCGTCCGTTTTTTTTCTACGGGCGGACGGCAACTGGTTAAACTAGGATCGGGATGGGGAAGTTGGATTAGAAAAGACCTTGCTGGACAGAAAACAAGTCACAGAGCCTATTGGTGGGGGGAATAGGTGGTCAAGGCGCCGATCTGTGTCCCTTCCAATACCTCATAACCTTTGCCAATAAAGGCGGGGGAGAGCAGCAGGGATCGGAGATGACACAGAACGAAGCTTGCAGTTGGCGCCAAATGGGGAGGAGAGAGGTGCAGAGTGGCTGCAGCTTCAGCGGCAGACAGGGGTCTCTGATTTTGAATGAATAGCTGCCGTCAGCCACTGATTACAATTATTCATTTACAAACAACAGTTGGGGGGACCCCTCTGCTACAAGCTTATGGTCGCTGAAGCAACCATGAGCTTATAGCAGAAGGGTGAATGCCAGTGACGTAAGGCATACTGAGCTGGCCAGCTGAGAATGTTTTTGTTCCGCAGTATGCTTTACGTCGTTGGCAGGATAAGGGTTAAGGCCCAAACAATTGATTTAGTGTCATTAGTTTTTAGGAATGATTAACTGAAATTATTTTATTCACTTTTGAAAAGAGGTGGTTAAGGGTATGGTGTCCTTGCATTATTTAAATGGCCCATATACTGAATTCAGTAAAAACAAATTGACTTTGCAGTCACTGCAAAAAAGAAGACAATGTTTGCAACTGGGGGAAATAAGGTTTAACCCAACTATTTGGAAAGATTTTGGAAAAAAAATTTTGTACAATAAGAGCTGTGAAAATGAGAACTGGATCTAGACAAATTAGATTGTTTAAGGAAAAATTTGTGTTTCTAAATGCAAAAATATAAATGTTGACTTCTCCTCTGAGAGTTACTGCTGCATGTTGCCTTGTGTGGCCCCAGTTGCTGCAATGGAATCTGTATATGCATGTATACTATGAACAGTCTACCAACACGATTTTACTCCTTTCCTTTAATTGTTATAAATATATTGTAAGAACATATACATGTCTACCAATATTTCTGAGCATCATCATCATGTTGATCCAGGGAGTAATTAGATTCCTTATGGAGATCAGGAAGGAATTTTGTTCCATGTAAGAGCACATTGGATTAGGCTTTAGAAGGGCTTTTGCAGTCTCCAGGATCAACTGCAGGTTTAATTTTGAGCTTAGTGTTTCTTTGTTTATTTTTCAGTCTATTTTCAACCTATGTAGTCATAAACTTTAGTTTAGGCTGGATCTAAGCATGCAACTGGTGATAAAGGCTTGATACATCAATGGATTACATGTAATACAGTTGAGACTACCTACTTGAACAAAAACTACTTACCCTGAAGAGCAGGATAAAATGGAGACAGAGTCTTCAGAATATTAGTTACAGTGTTTGCATCTTTTCCTTTAAGAAGCTGAAGAATATCTGGGCTCAGGGTTTTGGATGTTTTTCTTTGCGCTTGGCCAGAAGTTGGTGTTTCCTGTGAGCTACTGCTATGCAAAGACTCATTGCTTTCCATACCTAAATCAGATTGTGTCTTTATTTCAAGGCCACTTGATACTACATGTGGCTTGGATTCAGTATTGGCCTTCAAATTAGATTCAGATACACTGCTGTAATAAGGACCTGTAGTAGAACAGGATTGTGAAGAAAACCCCACTGGCATAGACTGGGGAGGTTCATCATGTCTTTCAGTTACAGACTGAAAAGACACAAAAGGAATTTCATCATGAGCTTCAAATTTCTGACGTTTTCTGCTTTGCGAACCTTTATTGCAAAAACAAAAACAAAAACATGCGTTTTACTTAATACTTACTTTACATTAAGGTGTTAGAAAAACATTACAAATTAGCAGACCATTAAAACACACATCCTCAATGTAAATGATAACAGTCATTTTATACATTTACCACATCTTAAAAAATTATGAACTGAAAATGTGTAAATATAAAAAACAAAAGATATTTAAGATATCTTTTCATGAAATACATATGTGCATGGTTTCCTGATGAATAAAAAGCTCTCTCTAGCATTCTAACAGATACTCATACATTATTTTTGACAAATGATATGGCATATTCTGGATATCCCATAAACTCAGCACATAGACTGTCACCTGTTCCTAATTAATTCCCCCCTAACTCCATGAACCCTAGATGCTCTATACCTACTCAACATTTATTTAATTCTTCTGTATCTACTACCTTTACTCCTCTTTTATCATTATGTATATTATGTACTTGATAATACTATCCAACTTCATTTTTGCTTTGGACTATTAAGTTAAAAAGTGGAAATGGCCCACTTTTTCCTGCTTAGGCAAGAACATAGGTTGCAACACCAAAAATCAAGATCCACTTAGACTAGCAGTTCCTAACCTGGGGTATGATTACCCCAGGATTACTTGACAGCACATTTAGGGGTACTTGAAAGTATTTTTGTATTGGCGGACAAATAGGATTTTTTGTACTCACCGTAAAATCCTTTTCTTTCTCATTGAAGGACACAGCCAACCTCTTAATTTAATGCTAGGGTTATACCCCCACCTGCAGGAGTAGGACGCAGGGCAGAAAAACAACAAAGCACAGCCCTGGAGGTGGTCCTTGCTGGTGGCCCAACCCCACTCACTAGAGGCAGCTCAGTTATTTACAAAATTAGTAGAAAAAAAGGCATAGACAACTCAGAGGGGAGGGAGCTATGTCCGTCAATGAATGCACAGAAAAGGATTTTACGGTGAGTACAACAAACCTATTTTCTCTTCCATTCAGTAAAGGACACAGTCAACTTCTTCAGTTAAGGTAAAAGGATGCCCCAAACCCAAGACGTGCTAGCTGACCTAGTAGAATGGGCTGTAACTGGAAAAGGCGGGGGCTGGCCCTTAAGAGTGTAGGCCTGAACAATAACCCACCCTTTCCATCATGAAATAGTGGCCACAGAGGCTGCCTCTCCCTTCCTAGAATCCTCAGAGATAACGAACAGGAAATCAGCCTTATGAAAAGACTCAGTGTCAGATATATAAACTTGCTCAGCTCTAACCATACCCAGTCAATGGAGGCCTGTTCTTTGGGATGTGTTGGATGGGAACAAAGTGAAGGAAGGACGCTATCCTCAGTCTGGTGAAACGCAGACACCACCTTAGGCAGAAAAGAGGGTCGCGGTCGAAGGAGTACCTTGTTCCTTAGTAATATAAAAAAAATGGTGGCCAGCCAATTCCGAAACCCTTTGGGCCAAGGTGATGGCCACCAAGATGGCCACCTTTTGAAACAAGGTCAACAAAGACAGCTCCTGATTTGCAAATGGAGGCTTCAGTAAAACCGAAAGCAGCAAATCAAATCCCATGCAGGGAAAGTTGATTGAACTGGAGGAGAGACGTTTGACAATCTCTGGATTAGGGTACGAACCAAGGAGTGTGAAGCCAATGGGCGCTGAAAAAAGATTGCCAACTCCAAAACCTGACCCTTAACAATACTACCGTGTTTCCCCGAAATTAAGACCTAGCGCTATCTTCAGGGATTTCTGTAATATAAGACCTACCCCAAAAATAAGACCTAGTTCGGTGGTAGGTCTTGTATTACAGAAATCCCTGAAGATAGCGCTAGGTCTTACTTTCGGGGTAGCTGCACATATAATAGAATTTTACATGTGAAGACCGGCTCCCTCCCTCCCCCCGCCCGCCCACCTGTCTGCCTTGGCTGCCGCTGAAGACTGCATTTCCCAACAGGCACAGCGCGGCATAGCTAGTGGGGTCGAAGTGGATGGCATCAGAGCAGAGAGCGGACAGCTGCAGCCAGGTAAATATAAGACATCCCCCGAAAATAAAACCTAGTGTCTTTTTTCGTTGAAAAAATATATAAGACAGTGTCTTATTTTCGGGGAAACACGGTAAGAGCCAGTCACTGTTCCACTTCCCTTTGAAGGAAGGCCAAGAGTCTAGCCACATAGAAGGCACGCGGAGACACATGAAGTGACTTGCACCACGAAATATAAGTCCTCCAAGTGCAATGATATACAGTGTAGAAAATAATTATTTGATTCCCTACAGATTTTGTAAGTTTGCCCACTTACAAAGAAATGAAAGGTCTATAATTTTTATCATCGGTGTATTTTAAATGATAGAGACAGAATATCAACCAAAAATCCAGAAAAAACACATGATACAAATGTTATAAATTGAGTTGCCGTTCAGTGAGTAAAATAAGTATTTGAACCCCAAGCAAAACCTGACTTAGTACTTGGTGGAGAAACCCTTGTTGGCAAGCACAGAGGTAAGACTTTTCTTGCAGTTGGTTACCAGATTTGCACACATCTAAGGAGGGATTTTGGTCCACTCTTCTTTACAGATTTTCTATATTTTCTCAAGGTTTCTTGGCTGTCGCTTGGCAACTCAAAGTTGGGTCATTGTCATGCTGAAAGATCCTTTCACGACCCATCTTCAGTGTTCTGGCTGAGGGAAGGAGGTTCTTATCCAAGATTGTACAATACATGGCCCCGTCCACTACATTGTACAATACATGGCCCCTCCCTCAATGCAGAAAAGTCTGTCTGTACCTTTAGCAGAGAAACTGTCCCAAAGCATAATGTTTCCAACCTCCGTGCTTGACTGTAGGGATGGTGTTCTTAGGGTCATAGTCAGCATTTTACTTCCTCCAAACGGAGAGTCGAGTTAATGCCAAAGAGCTCAATTTTGGTCTCATTTGACTGCAGCACTTCTCCCAATCCTTCTCTGAATCATTTAGAAGTTCATTGGCAAACTTCAGATGGGCTTGTACATGTGCCTTCTTGAGGAGGGGGACGTTGTGGGCACTGCAGGATCTCAATCCATGGTGGTGTATTGTGTTACCAATGGTTTGTTTGGTGACTGTGGTTCCAACTGCCTTGAGATTTTTTTGTATTCCTTCAATTTGCGAATAATAATGAAACAGTTGTTTCCTTCTCACAAAGCTTCTTGCTGGTAGTCTTGTAGCCCATTCCAGCCTTGTGCAGGTCTACAATCTTGTCCCTTATGTCCTTTGACAGCTCTTTGGTCTTGCCCACGGTGGTGAGGTTTGAATGGAAGAGATTCTGTGGACAGGTGTCTTTTATATACATAACGAATTGTCGAATAGGAGCACCTTCTTAAATTGACAAGACTAATCTGTGTACCACATAGCCAGTCTGTGGGAGCCAGAATTATTGTTGGTTGGTGGGGGATCAAATACTTATTTTACTCACTGAACTGTAAGTCAATTTATAACATTTGTATCATGGGTTTTTTTTGGATTTTTGGTTCATATTCTGTCATTTAACATACACCTGTGATAAAGATTATAGACCTTTTATTTCTTTGTAAGTGGGCAAACTTACAAAATCTGCAGGGGATCAAATAATTTTTTCCTCACTGTATCTTCCGAGAGGCAGACTTACACACCTTAAGCATAGAAGAAATCACAGAGTCCGATAACCTCCCAACCTGGCTTTTGATAGTCACGCCGTTAAAGTCAGTGACAGTAAATAGGGATGGAGAATTGATCCTAACACAAGAAGGTCCGGCTGAAGGGGAAGTCGCCAGAAGTCGCATACCAAGGGTGACAAGGTCAATCTGGAGCAACCAGAAGAACTGGGATCCCGTCCACTTCCAATAATGTGAAAGCCTCAGAGAAAAATTTAATGGGGGAAAAGGCATAAGGGAGTTCGTACCTGTGCCACGGTTCCACCAGAGCATCCACTGTGTTCACCCAAGGATCCTGAGCCCTGGACACGAACCGCTTAACCATTTGATTTAGACGGAAGTCCAGAAGATTCACATCCGGAGTTCCACACCTTGGCAGGTCTGCTGAAATACATCTGGATGAAGGGCCAATTTCTTTAGATCCAGACCCTGACGACAGATAGTCTGCCTGCCAATCGTCTACTCCTGGAATGTAGATAGCTCCAGTGCAGTAGCTCGACTCCTTGTGCCCCCCAGATGATCGACATAAGCCACCGCTGAGGTATTCTCCGACTGAATATGGATGGGATACCCGCGCAGAAGATCCGTTCAACAAAGAAGACAGTCTGAATTTTCAGGACATTAAATCGGTAAGCTGGACTCCTTCCTAGTCCAACGGCCTTGAGTTGACCACTGTCCGGTCACTTCACCCCAGCCGCTGAGGCTGGCATCCGTCATTACAATCTTCTAGTGAACCGGGAGAAAAGGACCACCAGCTCAACCACATCGGAGGGAGGAACCACCACACCAGGGAGGCCTTCACAGATCGACCTACCCGCATCTGCCTTTCTAACGACAACTGGGACTTGTCCCATTGAGAGAGGATTTCCTGCTGCAGAATCCAAATGTGGTGTTGTTCATACAGGACTGACTCAAACGAGGGAAGCATCAGACCGAGAACCCACTGCACAAACACAATAGGCAAACTTGGGCTCGGATCCTCTGATACTTTTCCAGAGGCAAAAACACCCTGGCCTGACTCGTGTCTCCATGGTCAGGCCCAGATACCTCAGACGAAGAGAAAAGATTTCTGGATGTTCAAGACCCAGTCGAACTCCTCCAGACTGCGTATGGTAACTGCCAGATTGGCATACAGGTCTAAACAATACTCTGCACAGAGAACCCCGCTGTCTCAGAAAGGCAAGAACTAGGACCAACACCTTGGTGAAAACCTGAGGGGCCGAGGCAAGGCCAAAAGGAGAGAGAGAAACTGGAAATGTTCCTCCCCCACTGCAAAATGCAGAAATCGCTGATGTGCAGGACAAATTGGTACATGCACATACGCATCCTTTGTGTCACTCGTCGCTGGAAAATCCCCCTGATGGAGGTAGGCCACTACGGAAGGACTCCATTTTAAACTTCCAAACCTTGACAAAGGCATAAAGTGTCTTGAAATCCAGCAGCAGATGAACACTGTCCCCTTCTTGGAAAAAAGAAAAGATTCTAATAGAAGCCCTTGAATTTTACAGATGGTGGTACCGGAACAATTACCCCCCAGGTGAAGTAGATCCTGTACGGACAAGCTGAGATTGTGCAAATGTGCTGGAGACAAGCGAAGAGTGAGGGAAAGAACCTGGCTGGGGAGGGGAAAGAAACTATTTTTGTACACCAAAAACAATACGTTTATGAACCCAACCGTCCCAAATATTAGCCAACCACGGATCCACAAACAAGGAAAGAGGCCCTCCATCCTGTTCTGACCAAGTGGGGCGTACCTTCATGCCGATGAAGGCATCTCAATGGGCTTGGAGGACTTTGGTTGCCATGATCTCTTTGGTCCATCAGAGGAGGAGGATTTGACAGATTTCTGACCCTTATCTGAGGCGCCTTGGGGAGGAATAAGGACATTTCTGAGCAGAAAAGTAAGGACCTTGCTTATGCCTAGGCTCCTTACCCTTCTTAAGCTACGGCAAGAAGGTTCTCTGCCCCCAGTAAGATTTTGATATTATCCAGTGTTGCTCCAAACAAGCAGTCGCCCTTAAAAGGTATGTCTGGGCACGCTGGATGGCTGATATTCACCATAGATAACTTATTATGGTTGACACCCAAAGATAGATCCATCATTACTAGCGCCATCACCCGTCACTCCCTCCGCCTATGGGACAACTCCAAATACTCTAGCGGCTTCCTATCCCCACACCTACCTATGCTCTCCTTTTTCCATCACCCATCCTTCCCACCAGCACTTGACTCTACAGCGGTCTTCCACAAATGGAGAGAAAAGGGGATTACCCGATTCTCCTCTATGTTTTCCCACAATAATATTCTATCTTTCCCAGATCTTCAAGCTAAATACGAACTCTCATCCTTGGAAAATTTTAGATATCTACAAGTTAAAAGCTTTATACACGCTACTGCGAACTTGAAAGGTAATCTCCGGTCCTTATCGCCTTTTGAAAGGTTCTGCAAAGTAGACCCACAATCCCCAGGAATTATATCACAATTATACCTGACATCTTTACAGACGACCCCCTCACCACATCATCCATATATGGACCGCTGGCAAAAAGACCTGAATCTTGACATTTCGGAGGATACCTGGTCCCAGATTTGGACCTCCACCACCTCAAGTTCGACGTGTGCTAGGGTCCTGGAAACAAATTATAAAGTACTCCTTAGGTGGTATATCACCCCCCACCAGGCCCAGCACTTCACGACTGGGTGTACAGGCTTATGCTTCCGTGGTTGCCCCGACAGCGGCACATATATTCATATATGGTGGTCATGCCACATCGCCCAAACATTCTGGTCTAAGGTATTTAAAATGCTCTCCACCCTCGCAGAAGTACATGTTTCACCTATCCCACAAACAGCACTACTTAATGTCAAACCTGCAAATATATCACACCTCAAATTCAAACTAATCCTGCATGTCCTCACTGCTGCTAAACACACCATAGCCTGTTCCTGGTTCACCGATAACATCTCATTCCAAGCACTCAAAAATAGAATCCACTGGATTCACACCAATGAGAAACTATCGGCGCGCCTAATGGACCGTATCCAAAAATTTGAAACAACATGGGAACCTTGGATTAAACATTTCCTTCCACCCTCCTTTGACACCCGCTTGATGACTATCTGAGAGGACACAGAATATCGTCACCCCTTGCTGACCAGATGACAGATTGCGGGCAGGTACTTGCGTCACGACTCTACCCCCTCCCCATACTTCCCCTCTTTTTAGTGGTTTTTGTTTTCTTGAACCTGTTATTATGTACTTACAAAGATCCACGCAATCTGGACCCACACAGATAGGGCCCTTCAGTGCCCTGGATACAGTTTAAGCATTTAACGCGATGGAGCATGTTTAGAACACATACGCCTCTTTTTCTTTTCTTTTTCACTTTAGCATATACCTATGTTAACGTTTTTGAACTAATGTGCGCATGCACTCTACGTTGGAGTGTATGTACTAGCTGTATTTCTATACTTGGAAAAAATTAATAAAAATCTTATGAAACTAAAAAAAAGGTATGTCTGTCGGCGCCTTTTTTGAAGTCTGGTCAGCAGACCAGCACTTGAGCCATAGAAGACGGCAAAGGACTATTGCAGACACAGACGGTTTAAACAGCAGAGGTCCGTTATCCAGGGACACGTTACAGACATATTGGAGGCCGTGGACCAGATGACCCACCAGTTCCACAAAAAACAGGAGACACTTGTTCAACTTCCAGGCCATGGCACAGGAGTTTCATCAATTCAGTATGTGTCTGAGACACCAAAGCCATGTCCAAAACAGGCTGCAAAGCCGATTAAGCTATTGTATACATACAGTAGAACTTGCTATGGATTCCGCTTTTCTGTCCGTTGTGCTCACAACCAGGGGAGATGTTCACTTCTTCAAGAAGCCCTCCTCAAAGGGGTAGCGAACCAAAAGCGCTTAGGTAGGACAAAGGCCCATGAAGAACGTTCCCACTCCTTGTGAAACCATCAAAAAAGGCATGGTACGTTAACACTTCAGTTGAGCTCTTTGAGTTATGCGTACCAAAGGAACCGGGTTTCAGATGAAGTGTCCTCTGAATCCTCAATCTTAAGGGTGTCACGCACAGCCTCAATAACTGCAGAGGCTAATTCCCTTTCCTGCAAAAAAGATGAAGAGCAAGCCTGTCCTCCAGTTTTGTGGAAGGCATGGTAACATAGTAGGTAAGGTTGAATAAAGACAAGAGTGCATCCAGTTCAACCTATGTATGTATGGGTGTATGTGATTGTGTGTCTGTATTTATATGGCTCTAACACTGCCCATATTTTTGTATATGAAGAAGCTCATACTGTATTTAAGAAACTCATCAAGAACTTTCTTGAATTTATCAATGTTCTCAGCAGAAACCACCGCCTGTGGAAGGGAATTGCACAATTTCACTACACTCACAGTAAAAAAAAAAGAAGACTGAACTACCTTTCCGGCAACCTCCTGTTGTGTCCCCGTGTTCTCAATACAGTTTTCAGATAAAACAGTTTATTCCGAATATTGTGGTCTCCATTGATGATTTTGAATACTGCAGTAAGGTCCCCTCTTAATCACCTCTTTTATAAGGTGAATAAGTTTAATTGCTGAAGGCGGTCTTCATAACTCAGGCCTTAAATCCCTTTAATTAATTTTGTAGCCCTTCGCTGAACTATCGCCAGCTTGAGGATGTCTTTCCTGGGAGTTGGCGACAAAAACTGCACCACGTACTTAAGATGAGGCCAAACGTAACGTCTTCCTCCACTCCTGAAGATCCAGAGGACAACAGAGAAGTTAGAGGACGCTTCTTCACCTGCTTATGGGATAAGGCCTGTTCCACGCAAAGCTTTTCAAAACAAGGCAAGTGCATACACAGGGAGAGACAACATCAGAGCAGCCAAGGGAGTACATGAACACCCAGAACCCCCACCCCCGTGGGACAGTCCGAACCCAAACAAGAGGGCATGCTTACCATCCCCAGCATCCAGCACAGCAGGGGCATCCGAAAGTCTGACGCTCACCTTGTGGAGCGGTGAGCCCAGCAAAACACAGCCGACGAGTGACCAATAGGGAGCTGCGGAGGAGGCTCCACCCCTAAGTACACGGAGCACGGCTGCTCACAGTGCTGTGCCTAGCCACACTCCCCCCAGCACAGAGCGGTTGCGCTGACACTACAGCACACAGGATAGCAATAGTGAAATCCTGAACAACATGGACACCGAGAAACGGGGCGCCACAGCTGTCCCGGCAATAAACCATGACACGCCTGCACTGGAGTAGCAGTGAGACCGGTGGCATCACACAAACTAAGCCCACCAGCCCAATCGCAAAACACACCAAGCAATGGACGTGGCGGGGGAAACGATGGAGAGGGAGGACGAGGAAGCCCTCTCACAGCACGAGACAACTCCAGCCATGCTGAAGATGGGCAGCCACTCCCGCAGACAGGAGCAAACAGGAGTGGGAAGAAAAGGAACCCCACAGACATTCTGACGGAGGATGCCAAGAGTGCCTTCTCCCATAACAGACTGCATCCCACCTCAGTGGGGGTGCTGCAAGTCTTGGAGGGCAGGGGGACTCTGACAGACCAGCCCAATGGCCAGTTGGTCATATGCGTCCCCCCATGAGATATCTCACAGGCTGCTCCAAATTCCAGGGGGGCTGTCACAGCCGACACCACATCTGAGGCAGGAGTCGGCATGCGCTTGATGGCTGAGTTGGGGAGACTACAAGGATCTAGAACATCCAGCCTATCACCCAGCTCAGCTGTTGATTGAATGAAAAAAAACCCAGAAAAAATCAAAGAACTAAGTTCCCAGTAAAGGCATACTGGGAACTCCTTGGCACTAGGCAAAAACGGAGTTACCTCCAGCAAGTGGGGGGGGTTGAGCTACCAGCAAAGGCCGCCCCCAGGGCTGTGCTTTGTTGTTTTTCCGCCTAGTACCCTACTTCTGCAGATGGCCGTATAACCCTACCATTAAATGAAGACATTGGCTGTGTCCTTCAATGAATGGAAGAGAAAAGGCTGTGGCAGTGTGGAGTCAGGGACTAAATTGAGCGCAGAAGGTCTGCAGAGCAAACAGGCATCTGTATTTTCTGACACTCATTCTATGGTTCCAACTGCCAACACCTCAATCAGTCCCAGATGAGCTATGTACCCTCCTCTTCTCTTATGAGATGTTGCCTTTTGCAATTTGGCACAGAGAAAGTGGTTTAGAGCAGTGATTAAGTTCTGAGTCGCACTAGAATCTGCTCAACCCTCAGGGTCGCAACAGTCGCCAGTCGATTAAGGTCCCTCCATCAGATGAGACCTGCTCCATTCTGCAGTACCAATCCCCTCCACTACACTTCAATGGAGCACTGAAAGTGCAGCTGCAACCCTTCTTAAACTGCAACATACATGTGAGTCACCAGATTGTACCCTTGCTCCAGTTGCATCCACCATGGCCAAGACACCTATCAAAGAGGTATGAATAGCCCTCCAACCCGCAGAGGCCCCATAACCCCAGAGAAGCCCTAGATCCAAGGAATCCTGTGTCACAGACCACACCCCAAAGGGACCCCAAGATAACACTGGACACACAACTGCAATATGGCATACCTCAAAGAGCCCCCACCCCAGCATCCCAGCCCTCTCCATCAAATGGACACCAACACAGTGGCATTTTGGTCCTTCCTACTGTTTATTCAATGTGGCTACACCCACTATTTGGCATGTCATGCTACATGCTTCACTATTCGCCCCATTCCAATTGAGGGGTACAATTTATACAAATGGACTGCCAAGGGGTACACAAGTAAAAAATGGTTGGGAACCACTGACCTAGACCATCCTTACTGTAATACTTCATGTTCACCCTCCAAGCCTTTCCATTGGCTTTGGCTTGTGTTGAGATACATTAGAAATCTTAAATATTGGTAATATGCATAATTTTCACGATACATTCATGCTATCCGTTATTTCCTATATGTTCCTGATTATGCAACACATACTTTTTGGGGTCTATTTATCAGTGATTAAGGGTCATTTTGCCTAGTATT
This sequence comes from Nanorana parkeri, assembly GCF_000935625.1. Classification (NCBI taxonomy): domain Eukaryota; kingdom Metazoa; phylum Chordata; class Amphibia; order Anura; family Dicroglossidae; genus Nanorana; species Nanorana parkeri. The sequence continues at coordinate 34,904 of NW_017309698.1, read as the reverse complement.
TGCCAAAAAAAATTACTTTCATCCTATGTTTCAAGTCACATTAATGGAAATTTACCCAAGATTCACCAGTGTAAATTAAATTTTCTGACTGAGTAATATCTGTTCTTTCCTGTAACATCCACCCTATGTGGGGAAAAAGATGACTGTTACGGTCCCTACACAATCACATTCCCTCAGCCTATTTTTCACTAAAATTCACTTGGTTGAATTAATGATCGTCTGCGAAGAGTGCTGAACCTGTGATTTTAATATAGGTTTAGCACTTCTATAGTTACTAACCAGCCTGGCACGGTAGGCATGCAGAGCTGATATCCCCGTAGCAAGAAAGTGGCCATCATGCCCTGTCCTGATACCAGCCCGCTTGCCCTTCAACATTCGATAGGTGTTTTGAGAGGAAATCCCCCCCAAAATTGGCAGTCCTCCTTCCTAAGCACCAGTGACCAATGCTGATGGGCACTGGGCTCTTTAGCACCCTTGGTGCCCAGAAAGGTGAGCTAAAAAGGGGAAAGTCGATAGTTACCCCTCCATGGTGAACCAGTTTTAGGTCTCTCAAACCTCTAACCAGGTCACCAGGCATGCAAATACAACATGAGAAAAAAACATTTTAAGTGTATTTCCACTTTCGCAGTCAAATTTGAGAAAACTCCTCTATGTTCTGGCTCCTATCTCAGGTTTTATGTGCATTTTCCCATCCCACGGTTGTTGTTTGCTCTGTGCAAGTTAGCGATGTTCATTAGACTTTTCGGATGTTAGAGGGGGCCCCCACTAGCCGTCCTGTGACTTTCGCCACCTTTTTGCCTTGGTAGGGCCAGTGGGGCCTTGGGTGGTCTCTCTTTCAACACCGTGGATGGGTTAGAGAGGTAGCTAAGCTAGGTCAAATGTTTTATTTCCATACTTTTTTTTCTTTTGTTATTACAAGTATCTAGCCAGTTAGATAGGAGATTACGGACCCCAAAGGTCATGGGTGGGGGTTCTCTCAGCATCACGGTGTAGCTAGCGAGCGAGTTATGTTCTGTCATATGTCTTATTGCCATGTTTATGTTATGCTATTTCATTTATTTACCTAGTTATTTGTGGGAAGACAGACCGCCCATTGGAGGGGGGGGG